>NW_016811202.1:699238-706209 GCF_001698545.2 Rhinopithecus bieti
TGTAAAGGAGTTTCACTCTGTTACCCAGGCTGGAGTGCAGTGGCATGATCTTGGCTCATTGCAACCTCTGCCTCCCAGATTCAAACGATTCTCCTGCCTCAGCCTCCTGAGTAGTTGGGATTACAGGTGCCCACCACCACAACCAGCTAATTTTTGTATTTTTAGTAGAGACAGGGTTTCGCCATGTTGGCCAGGTTGGTCTAGAACTCCTGACCTCAAGTGATCCGCCCGCCTCGGCCTCCCAAACTGGGATCACAGGAGTGAGCCACTGCACCCTGCCCTGTATTTTTTAAAAGCACCATAAGTGAGTCCAATGTGTAATCAGGGTTGAGAACTAAGAGAAACAGTTATGTTACAAGGGAACAGATAATTTAGGAAGACTTAGTTCCATACTCAGCCCTCCCACTTGCCACTTGTGAGACCTTAAGCAACTTACTTTTCTCTAAGCCTTAGCCTCCCCAACTAAAAATGAGTTGATGTAGGTATCAAATAAAACAATAAATGAGGTTTCCATTTTTAAAAAACAAACCTCCTATTTGTATTACATTTTAGTTTAGAAAATGCTTTTATATCTACTATGTCAAATGACAAAAGCCTTCTAATGATATAGGGTGAATGGGAAGTGAGGATATTGAAATGAAATTTAAAAAATAAATCAGAGTTAACAAATGTCAGTGGCTGGACTCAATCTGTGTTATAAGTCCAGTTCTAGACATAACTCTATGCAGCTGGTATAAATGCTCAAATACTACATGAAGGGCATACCACTTCAAAGACTACAAACACTGCTGTGTATCCTTCTAGGACTAAGTTGAGAGGCTTACTGGTTGATCAAAGGTTTCAAAAAAAAGAAAAACACCTCAGACTTCTTTCATTTTGATGTATGCATTAATTATAGCCATCAAGGGTCTTAAAGCAAAGGGATGAAACCTATGTGCCCAGGGCAAATATAGGAAATCTATACCCAAAGGATGAAAGATTGTTAGATCATTTTGCGAGAAATTCTTATAACTCTGTATGTTTCCTACCTCTATGCCCTCAACCTACAGAGATGCAGTTTTGATCTTGAGGTTATGAGATGTATTTTCAGATCAGATTTAGCCTAGGGTTACTCAGCTAGTATTTTCTACAGCTGTATCACTGAATAAAGTACTTTACAATGGCCTAGTTTCTTTTCACCTATATAGACAAGCCTGATCTAACCACGCCTTTGCAATCTCTCATTTATGTAATTATAGGATTCTAAAGCTAAAAGAAACTGTACATGCCTACTGCTCTCTCTCCTTTTCTAGATGAAGGCACTGACGTCTACAGAGAAATAATTGACCCAAATCAGCCAGCCAATTTATGGAAGAACCAAGACTATAATCCCAATATCTAGACCCCCACTTTCCCATTTAGCACATAAGATTGTCCCTTCAGGTCCCAATGATGTCCGAAGGCTCTGCTTCCATCTGCTGTTTCAGACAGGAATCTTCTCTTTTAAAAATCAGCTTTATTGAGAGATAATTCACTTACCAAACAATTCACCCATATAGTGTAAAATTCAATGGCTTTTAATATATTCAGAGAGCTGGAAAGGTATCACCAAAATCAATTTTAGAACATTTCATCACTACAAAAAGAAACTCCACCCCTCTTAGTAATCATCTCCTAGTTTTAACTGCCTCTCCCTCTCTGCAGCCCTAGGCAACCACTAATCTACTTTCTATCTATGAATTTACCAACGCTGGACATTTCCTACAAATAAAATCATATTACATGTGATCCTTTTAACTGGCTTCTTTCACTTAACACAGCATTCAATGTTCATCCATGTCATGGCATGGAACAGAACTTCATGTCTTTGTTACCAAATATTTCATCGTATGGATATTCCACATTTTATTATTTAACTATTCATCAGCTGATGGGGTATTTGGGTTGTTTCCACTTTTTGGATATTATGAATGCTGCTATAAACATTCATGTACTGCTGGTAACTCTATGTTTAACCTTTTGAGGAACTGCCAGACTGTTTTCCACAGAGGTTGCACCATTTTACATTCCCACCAGCAATTATGAGGGTTGCAATTTCTCCACATCCTCACTAACACTTGTTATTATCTTTTTTATTATAGCCATCCTAGTGAGTATGAAGTGGTATCTCATTGTGGTTTTGATTTGCATTTCCCTGATGGCTAATGATTTGAGCATCCTTTCATGTGCTTCTTGGCCATTTGTATATGTTCTTTGGAGATATGTCTATTTACATATTTTGCCCATTTTAAAATCATTTGTCTTTTGGTTGTTGACTTGCAATAGTTCTTCTTCACATATTTTAGACACACGTCTATTATAAAATATGTAATTTGGGAAAATTTTCTCCCTACTGTGGGTTACCTTTTTGCTTTCTGGATGATGCCCTTTGAAACATAAATGTTTTTAGTTTTGATGATGCCTACTGGATGAGAATTTTATTACCTTTCTAGTTTGAGTCAGCAAGAACAATTTAAGCTTTTTAATTTAAAAAGTTCTCTTTTACTACATGTAGACACTTGGACTGAAAGCCAATTTATTTATAGAGATCAAGAATACTGGTTGATAAGATACAATATTAAAAATAAATACACATCTAAATTGAGGGATAAAGAAAGTGGCTATATATGTGGAAGAAGATTGCAGGGCATTTAACACTGCCTCAGATCACAGCCCTTGTACCAAGGGAGTAGGCAGCTACTATATGAATGAATTAGTCAGGAAATCAAAGTTAAGTAACTTATCCATATCTTTTATTTTATTTATTTATTTTTTTGAGATGGAGTTTAACTCTTGTTGCCTAGGCTGAAGTGCAATGGCGTGACCTTAGCTCACTGCAACCTCTGCCTCTGGGTTCAATTGATAATCCTGGCCTCAGCCTCCTGACTAGCTGGGATTACAGGGGCCCACCACCACGCCTGGCTAATTTTTTGTATTTTAATAGAGATGGGGTTGCACCATGTTAGCCAAGCTGATCTTGAACTCCTGACTTCAGGTAATCCACCCACCTAAGCCTCCCAAAGTGCTGGGATTACAGGCGTGAGCCACCACGCCCGGCCTATTTTATTTTTTTTTTAAGACAGGATCTCACTCTGTCACCCAGGCTGGAGTGCAATGGCATGATCATAGCTCACTGCAGCTTCAAATTCCCAGGTTCAAGCAATCCTCCTGTCTCAGCCTCCCAAGCAGCTGTTACTACAGGCACACACCACCACGCCTGATCTTTTTTTTGTTTTTTTTTTAGTAGAGACAAGGTCTTGCTATTTTGCCCAGGCTGGTCTCAAACTCCTGAGCTCAAGCGATCCTCCCACCTCGGCCTCCCAAAGTGCTGGGATTACAGGCATGAGCCCCTGTGCCTGGCCTTCTTTTCTACCCAAACCCCCCAAACCCACAGGGAAGGGAAGGTGGAGTAGAAGGATTCATACACAAAAAGATATAAGCCCAACGTACTCATTAAAAGTCCTTATTATGTCTCATTTCACTTGTACAACAAACATTACAATACATGAGGTCTGCTCATAAGACGTATCTATATATAAAAGCTATGTGTCCGAAATCATCAACTTCCCTGCTCTCCAATCACCAACGCTCCCAATTTGTTCCTTCTTTCTGTGTTTCCTATTTGGCTAATGACACTACCATCTACCATCTCCCCTGATCTGCATTTAGGCAATTATATTTTTTCTACAACATGAGATATTTTCTGCAATCCACCTTTGTGCTTGTTGTATCTGCCCTACTGTTTCAGAATCTCAGCTCTAATTTTACCATGTAGTCTACTAGCTATGCCTCCCAGTTTCTATTCATCGACAAAGGAGTAAAGAGACAGAGAACTAACATTTAAGTACCTCTGCGTGGAAGTTACTCTATTAGGAACTTTGTATGTAGTCTTTGTATGTAACTTTGTATGTAGAGATATCACCCTGTGAGAAGATATCTCACTTCTGAAATCGGAAACTAAATAAAGGTCAAAGCAGTTAACTGACATGCCTAAGATGAGAAAGCTGGTACATCTAAACTAGAAGCTCATGATAACTACTTACACACAGAAAGCCAGTATCTTTAGCACGCTATAAGAACAGGGCCCACAAACATACGGAGAACTTTACTTCAGAGCAACAGCCACTTAAGTCAACATTTTTGGTATCAAACAAAAGCGATCTTCTGTTGTGGACACCAAAACCTTTATTTTACAACCTTGTCTACAAGGATCTTGGCGACTTTTTCATATACACTGTTAAATTAACAGCGTTAAAATCAACACTATTCATCCTATGATTACTCTTCTATTAACAGAAGTTTTATCAATAAAAAGGAAATGAGGCTGCCCAGGATAATTTATTCATAGTAAACTCACGCTGAATGCTAGTTATCTCTGCATCGTTTTCTCAGCTGTTACTTGCCATTCTTACTGATATGTAGTACCCAAACCTGAAAGTGGGACCAGGAAGTCGGAATAAAGAAAAGGCAATCAAGATTTTGGAAAGAAAACATTTCCAATTGAAACTAATTCGGGGAAAAAAATTCCAAATAAAGACATTCCAATTTTCTTACATTTTGTGACTTCCTAAACAGTTTAAGAACTTAAAATAAATAAATCACTTCAGATTGTCCCAAATCTGGCAAGAGCATAATTATTCTCTTACAGTTTTGCTCAGATATAGTTAATACAGTATAAAAATAGGTCTATTTTCCATTTGGTTTCAGCCACTGTAGGAAGAAAGAGAAATATTTAACCAGAAAAAAGGCATTAAAGGAAAATTAAGTCAAAGACGACCGATCTTTTATCCAGGTTACCCAAAATAATTTTTTTAAAGCATACAAATGATGAGAAGAAAATCAAATACTGTACTTTTATCTCCAGGTAAGATGGATCGGTAAAATCGGTCCTTCTTTTTCTTCTCCTCTGGGTTTGGAGGCAGAGGTTTAGAACCATGGTTTAGGGTTCCAGTATCTTTGCTGCCAGCTCCAATCATAGTGCTGGTATTTCTCATCGGAGGGGCCGGGGGTTTGTCTTGAATGTCTAGGCCGTTATTTGACATTGTCACCACCAGCAGCAGCTACTAGAATCAGAAATAAGAAAAATATAAATAAAGAAAAATCCTTTATTATTGTTGACCAAAAGGAAATACATGTTAAAAAATTGCAAAGAATCAAAATTATACAGCCCTTCCTTCAGGGTTCAGCTCAAGTCCTTCCACTGCATGCCATGATATTGCTAACACTCACTGATGTAAATGCCTACTATGTGCCAAGCACTAATGAAAAATCACAATGTCTTGCTTTTCTTTGCATTCCCATTCTGAGACATTGAAGAGCATGGAAAACCATTATGATGTAGCTGAAAGCAGATATTTGGTCTAGCAAAAACTAAGTGTGAATCCCAGTACCACTAATTAACTTTAGAGAAATTCTTTAACCTCTTAGGTTTCATTTTTTCATCTATGTGAAGATTAAATAAAACTGCTAACAGCATTCCACATAGTGAGTTCTCTGCCAGCCTCTAATTTTATAACCTTAGACAAGTTACACTTTCCCTCTCGGGAATGGACTGTATCAAGGGTCAGCAAAGTTGCTGTTTTTGTAAATAGTTTTATTGGAACACAGTCACACCCTTCATTTATAAATTGTCTATGGCTTTTTTTACCTGATACTGGCAGAATTTAGTAGTTGCAACAGAGACTGTATGTCCACAGACCTAAAATATTTACTACTTTGCCCTTCACAGCAAAAGTTTGCTAACCCCTGAGACTGTATAATCTCTCCAGTGTCTACCTCCTCTAAAATTCTACCTTGTTCTTTACAAAGGAGAGAGAGAGAGAGAGACAGAGAGAGACAGACAGAGAGAGAGAGAGAGAGAGAGAGAGAGAGAGGATTCTTGCTCTGTTACCCAGGCTGAAGTGCAGTGATACAGTCATAGCTCACTGCAGCCTCAAACTCTAGGGCTCAAGAGATCCTCCCCACTCAGCCTCCAGAATAGCAGGAACTACAGGCATGCGCCACCATGCCCGTCTAAAAAAAAATTTTTTAGAGACAAGAGTCTCCCTATGTTGCCCAGGTGGGTCTCAAACTCCAGGTCTCAATCAATCCTCCCGCCTCAGTCTCCCAAGCAGTTGGAATTACAGGCGAGAGCCACTGTGCTCGGCTTTCTTCTTCAAAATATAAAACGGTCAATGCAGTAACCATCCTGTCCTAATATGGTACAGAATTTACTGGCAAAATCTCCACTACTTCTGAGAAACAGTAGAATAAAATCTAAAAGATAGGGGATAGGACAAGCACGGTGGCTCATGCCTGTAATCCTGCACTTTGGGAGGTCAAGGCGGGTGGATCGCTTGAGGTCAGGAGTTTGAGACCAGCCTGGCCAATATGATGAAACCCCCTCTCTACTAAAAATACAAAAATTAGCCAGGCTTTGTGGCGGGTGCTCGTAATCCCATCTGCTAAGGAGGCTGAGGTAGGAGAATCACCTGAACTTGGGAGGCAGAGGCTGCAGTGAGCCAAGATTACACCACTGCACTCCAGCCTGGGTGACAGAGGGAGACTCTGTCAAGAAAGAAAGACAGAAAGAAAGACAAGAAAGACAGAAAGAGAGAGAGAGAGAGAAAGAAAGAAAGAAAGGAAAGAAAGGAAAGAAAAGAAAAGAAAAGAAAAGAAAAGAAAAGAAAAAAGAAAAGAAAGGAAAGAAGGAAGGAAGGAAGGAAGGAAGGAAGGAAGGAAGGAAGGAAGGAAGGAAGGAGGGAAGGAAGGAAGGGAAGAAAAAGAAAAGAAAAAAGAAAAGAAAAGAAAAGAAAAGAAAAGAAAAGAAAAGAAAAGAAGGGCCGGGCGCGGTGGTGGCTCAAGCCTGTAATCCCAGCACTTTGGGAGGCCGAGACGGGCGGATCGCGAGGTCAGGAGATCGAGACCATCCTGGCTAACACGGTAAAACCTCGTCTCTACTAAAAATACAAAAA
>NW_016811202.1:706899-711380 GCF_001698545.2 Rhinopithecus bieti
TTTTTTTTTTTTTTTTTTTAACAATTTCTAATAAAGAACTGATTCCCCCACATCCAGTTTTTTTCTGCAATCCTTTATCCAGGGGCTGTCAGGAACCTTAGAAGACACTACTCTTCTACTTTTAAAACCCTTCATTGGCTGGGCACAGTGGCTCATGCCTATAATCCCAGCACTTTGGGAGGCCAAGGTGGGCTGATCATGAGGTCAAGAGATTGAGATCATCCTGGCCAACATGGTGAAACCCCGTCTCTACTAAAATGCAAAAAATTAGCTGGGCATGGTGGCACGCACCTGTAGTCCCAGCTACTCAGGAGGCTGAAGGAGGAGAATCGCTTGAACCCGGGAGGTGGAGGTTGCAGTAAGCCAAGATCGCACCACTGCACTCCAGCCTGGCAACAGAGCGAGACTCCATCCCAAAAACAAAAGAAAACAAAACAAAATGAAAAACCCTTCATTGACATCTCAGGATAAAAGCTGATGTTTTCAGCTTGCTTTTAGAGGCCCTCTGTTATTTGACCAAATGCACCCAGCCTCATTTCTCACCACTACCACTCCCTCTAATTTCCCTTACACTCTATCTACACCCAACTTCTCCAGCTTCTTCAAGTATCCCATAGCTTTTACACTTCTATGCTTTTGTGCATGCTGATCCTTCTGCCTAGAATACCAATTTCCCTATGCTTCAACTGTGAATTCACTCATCCTTCAAGGCTTAATTCCATTGTTATTTCTTCCATGAACCCATTTGGAAATGTGTCATCACTTCAAGAAGTTAGGTGCCCCTTCCTCCATGTTCCCAAAGCAATGGCTAACTTTCTAGGTTATCCCTTTTATTATTGCTATTGTAATTGTTTACAGGTATGTCTTCCCTAGGAGCCAGAATGTTCCTCAAATATTGGACCCAATTTTGTCATCTTTGCAATCCAACAATACTTTAGATAGTATCTAGCTCACAATGAACTTAAATATTTTAAGTAATCACACTTTGCATAAAGATATATACCTTGCCTTTAGAAAGTTTAGTACAGATAAAATTCAAGGTGCTTTACTTTCTGACATTGACCTGCCTTATCAACTATGCCACTACACCTAGACACAGCCTAATTCAAACTAATTCAAACCTCAGAAATCTGTTCCACTGTACTTGCCAAGTATTCTTACTTATTTACTTATACACACACACAAACACACAACCCAATGTGCTTTCTGTCAATGATTTCTCCTTTCTCTGACTGATAAAAATCTTACTCATCCATCAAGGCCAAACCCTAACCCCACTTCTTCGCATAATTCATTCTGACCCACCTTTGGCAAACCAACTGCTCCTTCTATTTTTGAACAAAAGAAATCAATCAAGCAAGGACAATCTTGTTAATGTAGATTAACTCTGTGATGTGCTTTTTATCCATTTCTTCCAGTTTGTCTTCCCAGATTTACCTTTGTTTTCCCTCCCAACTATAACTCAAGTCCCTAAGCCCCCACAAGAGAACTTTTACTGTCTCAGTTATCAAGTGTACCTTCCCACTCCAGGCTGCCAGTTCCAAAATTACACTCCCTGCAGTCATCTGATACCCGAGTAAAGCCCTTCCTTGACTCCCAGGTCCTTCAATCAACAGTTTCATTGAATGTAACTCCATTTCAGGCCCACAGCCCACGATTATGCCAAGAAAGGTTTCACCAACCTTCCTGACACAGACTTTTCTCCATTTCTCAGTGCTTTTACTGTGTTTGGAGAATTCTGTGGTAGATACTCCCTTTCAAAGAGATTCCATTATTCCTTAAAACCTAAAATATGCATTGGAATCTAATATTTGAATTCTTTTACTGCATTCCAGCCTAGAAGTCATCCAGCCTATGCTTGAAAAGTTGCAATGACAGGAAATCTAAAATCTCCAGACTATCTATTCTATCTTCAGTCATCTCATTTAATGAGTTATCACTTATAATAAGCTCTGTCTTACACTGCATTGCAATAATTTGTTTACATATTTGCTTTCCCTTTCAACCCTCCCCTGCTAGACTTAGACTATAAACACCTCAAGAACAAAGTTCATGTCCTATGTATTTCTCGATCCACAACACCAGGCCTGGCACAGAATAGGTAATCAATAAAGATTTACTGAATAAACAAACGAATGAATAAACAAAGAAAAAAGTTCCAGCTGTTAGTACTAAATCCTGTATCTTAGAGCTATTCAGAAAAGACCACTATCTCTTCCCCAGACAGAACTTTAAATACCTGAAATACTCTTTTGATACCCTCCAAATCTATTTTCTCAATGTCAAACATTTCCAGGACCTTCAACTACACTCACAGAACACAATTTTGTGCTTTCTTAATCACTTCCTTCTGAATTTACTTAAGGTTTCCATACTACTTTCCAGGTTCCTTGCAGCCCTCCAAGCAGCCCTTTCCTATAGGTTCTCCACAAGTCTTTCCTCTTTTTACCCTTATTGATTTCCTCAATGGTCATTCTGTATATCTACACTCACCATAATAATTAGCACATTTTAAAACCTATACCATTTTAAACTACGGGAAAACAGGTCCAAAACAAGAAACATGCTCAACTTTTGAATAAGGTGAGCAAACACACCTTAATCTTCTAATAGTCTCTGTAGACCAAAAGTTTGAAAGGATGAAAAACCAATGCCTCAGACATGCTGCAATATAAAGCTAGGCATGAGGCCAACATTATGACAGCTCAGATAGCACCATTCTATCCATCGTGGACAACAAATGAATACAACAGACAGAGAGAAAGACACAGTGATCACATTTTACCAATGCCCCAGAGGCTCAGGGAACCTAATAATTTATGAGCAACTAATTATATTGAAGCATTAATTATGAATCAACTGAATGACTCTATAATAAATAAAGGATCACTGTGAGGTTTCAAAAGGTAGGGCAATTTTTTAAAAGATTACTGGAATTAAAGTCAGGAGACCAAGGTTTAAGTCCTGGCTCTGCAATTTATAAGCCATGGCCCCTGTAGAAGTCCCATCACCTATGACCTGTAATTTGATGTTTCTCACTATGCAGTCTCTAGACTTAATACTGGTCAAGAGGCAACCAAGGAGGGGAAGTGATTTGTGCCTCTTTTGAAGCACGCTATACAAGGCATAAAGATATAGTGCTACAGTAGAAAGATGGGAAAGAAAATACTTTTCAAGTAGCCATGATGTGTAAGGTACTTTACATACTGAATCAAAGTAGACAGGGATTCAGAGAAGGAATGTGCTCACCAACAACTACCTCTTTCTACTCTTATTACCCTGGATTCCACAGTCACTGGTATAAAACAAAACCAAGTTAATCAAATATTTTAAGATGCACATAATATCAAAGCCAAAGGCTTCCTTGGAAGTCATCCAACCTGACTGCCTAATGTTACAAGTAGGAATACTGAAGTCCAGAGTGCAAGAGGAAATTACCTAAGATCACACAGCAATTTATAGGTAGAGTAGGGACAGAACCCTCTTTAAACTGACAGAAATTTTACTTATCCTTCCCAGCAAAACTCAAACCTCATCTTTTTTTAATATTTAGTTTTTGTGGGTACATAGTAGATGTATATATTTATGGAGTACATGAGATATTCTGTACACAGGCATGCAACATGAAATAAATCATATCATGGAGGATGGGGTATCTATCCCCTCAAGCATTTATCCTTTTTTACAAACAATCCAATTATACTCTTTTAGTTTTTTGTTTTTTGTTTTTTGTTTTTTTTTGAGACGGAGTCTTGCTCTGTCGCCCAGGCTGGAGAGCAGTGGCCGGATCTCAGCTCACTGCAAGCTCCGCCTTCCAGGTTTACGCCATTCTCCTGCCTCAGCCTCCCGAGTAGCTGGGACTACAGGTGCCCGCCACCTCGCCCGGCTAGTTTTTTGTATTTTTTTAGTAGAGATGGGGTTTCACCGTGTTAGCCAGGATGGTCTTGATCTCCTGACCTCATGATCCACCCGTCTCGGCCTCCCAAAGTGCTGGGATTACAGGCTTGAGCCACCGCGCCTCGCCTTCTTTTAGTTATTTTTAAATGTGCAATTAAGTTATTATTGATTATAGTCACCCTGCTGTGCTATCAAAAAATAGGTCTTATTTATTCTTTCTATTTTTTTGTACCCATTAACCATCCTTGCTTTCCACTAGCCCTCCACTACCCTTTCCAGCCACTGGTAACCATCCTTCTATTATCTATGTCCATTAGTTCAATTGTTTTGATTTTTAGATCCCACAAATAAGTGAGAACATGTGATGTTTGTCTTTCTGTGCCTGGCTTATTTCACTTAAGATAATGATCCTCAGTTCCATCCATGTTGTTGCAAATGACAGGATCTCATTCTTTTTTGTGGCTGAATAGTACTCCATTGTGCATATGTACCACATTTTCTTTATTTTTTCAATTGTAAATAGACACTGTGATTGCTTCCAAATCTTAGCTATCAGGAACAGTGCTGCAACAAACAGGAGTGCA
>NW_016811202.1:711408-745400 GCF_001698545.2 Rhinopithecus bieti
AGACTTTTGTATTTTTTAGTAGAGACGGGGTTTCACCATGTTAGCCAGGATGGTCTTGATCTCCTGACCTCATGATCCACCCGTCTCGGCCTCCCCAAGAGCTGGGATTACAGGCTTGAGCCACCGCGCCTCGCCTTCTTTTAGTTATTTTAAATGTGCAATTAAGTTATTATTGATTATAGTCACCCTGCTGTGCTATCAAAAAATAGGTCTTATTTATTCTTTCTATTTTTTTGTACCCATTAACCATCCTTGCTTTCCACTAGCCCTCCACTACCCTTTCCAGCCACTGGTAACCATCCTTCTATTATCTATGTCCATTAGTTCAATTGTTTTGATTTTAGATCCCACAAATAAGTGAGAACATGTGATGTTTGTCTTTCTGTGCCTGGCTTATTTCACTTAAGATAATGATCCTCAGTTCCATCCATGTTGTTGCAAATGACAGGATCTCATTCTTTTTTGTGGCTGAATAGTACTCCATTGTGCATATGTACCACATTTTCTTTATTTTTTCAATTGTAAATAGACACTGTGATTGCTTCCAAATCTTAGCTATCAGGAACAGTGCTGCAACAAACAGGAGTGCAGGTATTTCTTCAATATACTAATTTCCTTTCCTGTGGGTAGATACCCAGCCATGGGATTGCTGGATCATAAGGTAGGTCTATTTTTAGTTTGTTTTTGTTTTTGTTTTGTTTTGTTTTGTTTTATCAGACCTCATCTTTAAACTCTCTGCCAAAGGATTTTCCAACTATACTGTTCTTGAGGTAATTCTAGCCCCTTTGTGTTCTGCTACTTCTAATTTATGATTAGTTTAGTCAAATCTAGCCAATGGCAAATATAAAAATATTATTAGCACATTTGGGCTAGACTTGACTTTTACTAAAAGTCTACCCTAAGTACCAGAAATGATAAATGAATTCTTATTCCTCCAATCAAAAAAAAAACACAGAATATGTAAGTAAACACATATGAAAGTTATATACACCTTTTGCTGCAGCTGCAGGTTCTTCATTCAAATGCAGTTCAAGTGCAGTTCACCTTACATATAAAAAAATACATATACAAATATGTAAGGTGCTATATATGCTAGAAACCAAGAATAAATAGATGAAAGAAGACACATAGGTAGATAGACAGATAGATAATGAATAAAATATGACCTGACCCTAGAGGCTATCACCATGTAGTTAGCAGAAGGCGGTCCCTAGAAAACCACGATGCCAGGTCAATTGTGAATAGTGCTGTAGAACAGTACAAACAGTAAAATGTTCAAATACACATGAAAGAAAGGTTAAATTGAATATGAGTGATCAGTGAAGTTTCAGAAAAGAGGTGGTATTCAGAGTAGCAGCTTAAAGAACAAATAGGTCAGACTAGTGGTTTTTAACTCTAGGCTATTAGAATCCCCTGTGAGTTTTTTTCTTAAAGCTCACTGGTGCTGAAGTTTAACACCAGTGCTGAAGTGCTCGGGGAGAAGTATATTAATATTTGCAATTTATTTTCAAATGCATTTTTAAGAAATAAGATTAATGAACAGGGATATAACATAATATACATGTCAATATATAATGCATATGATAAAGTTAGTATATGAAAAAATAGTAGGAAGGAGAATCTAGGTGGTGGGTACACAGGTACTCACTATAAGATTCTTTCAATTTTGAAATTTTTCCTAATAAAATGTTGAGGAGGAAAACATTAATGCTTGAACTCCACCCCTAGAGTCGCTGATTTAATTGGTCTGGGGTAGGTCCAGGCATTAGTATATAGTGCTTGGCCCAAAGAAAAGAGACAATAAATGAGTGATTTTCATGGAGAAAGATGATGGCAAATGCATCTAGACCACAGAATAACACAAATGTGAGAGTACAGTGTGGCAGAACGCAACATAAAAGAATAAAATGGGAGACTGAAAAAGTGGAACAGTGCAGATCACAGCAGGTCTTTTATGCACCACATAGAGCACTAGTCAGAAAAATGGTCCATTCTAAACAGCTCTAGAACTGTGCAATAAATGGCCCATGTTAAAAATAAAAGATGGGGCTTTTAATTAAAAAACAAGGCTGTGGAGAGATGACAATGAGAAAAGAGGTATTGCATGGAGGAGGAGACCATCTGCTACCCATCTGCACTGAGGACTCAGTGATGCCTTGAGTTCACACAGTGGGACTAAGCACCAGAGAAGATAAATGAATTCTGGTGCTTAGTCCAAGTCACACAATAAGACCTGGAGTTTAAGAGAGTCTTCTACACTGCCTAATAGAGTTGCTAAAATTCTAGAAACAGTTTCCTCAGAAAACCTTCAGGATTAACCATTTTTACAACTAGGATTTTAGCATTATTTAGGGGCTGTTTTAATAATCAGTAACATTAGATCACACTTTGGAGTTTACAGAAAACTTAGAAGTCTATCTGGTATCATTTTTCTCATTCATCAGTGCAAATATTTATTCATCACCTACTGTTTGACAAGCTATGCATGAAGAACAGTAAACAAGTCAGAAGAAGAAGCAAAGTTTCAAAGATGCTGCCAGTCACCCAGGGCCATACAGCTAGTGGGCAGCAGAGGCAGGAACCTGAAATTAGGCCTGTGTGGTGATAGAACCACTATACCACACTACACTGTTGACTCTAGAGGCAAAGGAAAGGACTAGATAACCTCGAATATTAACTCGAGAAGAAATAAAACCTGTTCCATATACTAATCACACTTCTTAGTCCAAACAGCCCACAGCAGCTGCAACTGGCATGATCAACACTCCATCCAGAACTGGGGAGTACTGTATGCCCTTGAGGCCTGGTTATGAGAATCTGATCTTTAATTATACTGTGCCAGGAGGTTTTCTTTGGCAGGGGACCGGAATGCCGCAGTCTTGAATTTGCTGAGGGATGTCCTTCTAACATGTCAAAGATACTCCCACTATGCAGCCCGGCCACTTGCTCTGGTTTAGCAACAACTGCTAGAGCAGCAGGGAGGAAAACTGTTGGCTGTTTCTGGGCAGTTAGGAAAGCTACTTTACTTTCTGATCCTCAGTTTCCCTTTATGTAAAACACAAACAAGACTACCTACTTTATAGAGTTATCATGAGAATTAACAAGCATATATAAAAGCACCTAGCACGCTGCCTGGCACAAAATAAATGTTCAATAAATATTTGTTCCCTTCCCCCACTTATATTTCTAGTTTCATCTCTACTATTTCCTAAACATGTCATTCTAGCTTACTAAGCTTTCATGTTCCTGCCTTTGCCTATGCTGTTTTCTCTGCCTAAAATGTCCCAACTTGTCTGCCAAACAAACTCCTACTCATTCTTCAAGACCCAACCTGACTCACTTCCCCTATGCAACCTTCACAGAAGCCCCTCATCTCTATCTTTCCCCCAAATTTAACAGATCCCACTACTTCTGCTCCCGAAATGTAACAGCATTTTATATGTACTTCTATGCAACAATTTCCAAATTTCATCATATCAACCATAATCCATGCTTCTTGTCCTCACCAGGCCATGAATAACTCAAGGGAAAAAACTGAAGCTTGTTTAATCTCTACATCCCCAGGCTGAGCTGTTACACACCTGGTAATCAGCCAAGGTTCACTGACTAAGGCAGCCTGGATTAGCAGAAAAAACACAGGAGCTAAAAGGATCCTGAAGAACCAGCCAGTTTTATTTTTATAAAATAAAACCTTTATTTTATGGGAACCTGGAACCTATAGGGATATGCAATTTACCTAAGATCACTAAATGAGTGATAAAAACATTACTAGCTTCTGATTATTCTCTTGAAAACTCTCTTTCTACACTCACTAATTATGTAATTTGAGACAGAATGAACAAGTGACTGTATCTGGGAGGCTTCCTACAATTAGAGAAGAATGAGAGGCAGCAAAGTGAAGTGGAAAGGCCAGAGAAATTTAGAGTGAGAGACTAAAGTTCTCTTAGGCTGGCTCTGTACCTCTAATCCTCCCCCACTCCCATCCACACCTACGCAACTTCCTCACTCCTACCACCTTGCAGACAGTCACTAGAGTTACTTCCAGAAACCAGTACTTACAGGTCTTATAATCCTCTGCCTACTATCTTGGGAAATTCCTAATCTGCAACCCCAGTTGAGTTATTCCCAATGATTAAGGCAAAAATTCAAATTTAAACTTCAAACCTCCAAACCTCCCATTGGATGACCTGCAATGATAAAGTTGAGGCCCTTATAATCTGAGAGCTGGAAGGAACCATAAAGGGGCCACTCTGTTCAACCTCCCAGGAAACAACGGAATCTATTGTACTGTCTCCTAGTTGGTTGACCTTCCAGCCAACCTCTGCATGAACATGTTCTGATTTCCCACATTGCTACATGTTGCCTCAATGGAATAGTTTATCTCAAAGTGTCAAAAACCATAGCATGAAAATGGGATTGTCTCCCTCCTCTAAAAAGTAATTAGGACTAAATCAATCAATCAATCCTACAGTTTTCATTTACTTCAGTCATCCATGATCACTCAAACTCTCATCTCCAACCTTTTCTGTGAACCCTCTAACCTGACCAAATTCCCTCCCCCTGTCCTGACTCTGAAACCTTTCCAGTATTCCCTCTGGAACTTCCCATTTGCCACTGGCTAACACTCCTCTGCTCCTTTACCTTAAAAGAAATCTGGCTATGCCCTGAGGAAGAGCATTCTCTAGAAGCTCTCTCAACTGGAGGCTGTTTTCCCTCTTACACCCTACTTATCAGTGTTGTCCTTAATTTTCAGTGCCATTTCCAAACTATGTCTTTCTCTCCCTCTTGTAAAAACCTATATTTTCCTTTGAGTAGCTTCCACTGGCTGCTATCACACGTCTTTGCAGCCTACTAATCACTTTCTGGTCACTCCTACTGAAAGGCTTTAGTTCCTGGTTCAGTCTTCTTCTGAACCCCTCTAGTCATCATTCTAGGTGACTTCAACAGCCACAATGATGATCATGTCAACACCCTAGTCACTCCATTTTCTGACCTACAGTCCAAGTTAGCCAATACTCTCATGATTATACCTGGGATCTTATCACCAAAATGTGCAACAATTCCAATATCTAGAATGAATCATATATGCTTCAGATACAACCTCCTATCCATGCACTTACTCAAGAATTTCCACAATTCCTAGACTTATTTTTGAGCTCCAATAAACTATCCAGCAGTCCCCTGCCTTTTTCTCTCTCTTTATCTAATCATGGTCCATCAAAATTACTCAAACATCAAAAACTATCAACACCTTGCCCTTCTCTCCTTTTCCAAAATTTAACTGGCAAAATCCCAGCTTTGGGATAGTTGAACTCAACTTTCTCCCAACTGTCATTATACTGAAGCAGCCAAATGTCCTAGAGAACATTACAAAATCCAGTTAACCGCTTTCACTTGAAAGTTATGATTACCTTCTGCTTTGGTTTGAATGTGTCCCCCAAAGTTCAAGTATTGGAAACTTAACCCTCACTGCAACTGTTGAGAGGTGAGATCTTTAAAAGGTGATTGGATCATAAGGGCTCTAGCCTCATGAATGGATTAATGTTATTATCACAGGCGTAAATTAGTTATCAAGAGAGTGGGTTCCTGATCAAAAGGATGAGTTCACCCCCCTTCCCTTGTTACTCTTGCTCTCTTGCCCTTCCACCTTCTACCATGGAATGACATGGCAAGAAGGCCCTCACCAGATGCAGGTACCTTGGACTTCCCAGCTCTAGAACTTTAAGAAATATGTTTCCTTTCTTTAGAAATTGCCTAGTCTGTGGTATTCTATCATAGCAACACAAAATAGGCTGAGACACTTTCCTACATATGATTACCCTACCTCAAATGGGAATTCAACAGGATTTTCCACTAGCCCTTCCCTTTAGCTAATGAGCTTAGTTTCTTTTCTTTTTCCTTTTTTTCTTTTTTTGTTTTGAGATGGAGTCTCACTCTACCACCCAGGCTGGAGTACAGT
This sequence comes from Rhinopithecus bieti, assembly GCF_001698545.2. NCBI lineage: Eukaryota > Metazoa > Chordata > Mammalia > Primates > Cercopithecidae > Rhinopithecus > Rhinopithecus bieti. The sequence continues at coordinate 717,368 of NW_016811202.1, forward strand.
GGTACAATCTCAGCTCACTACACCCTCTGCCTCGGGGGTTCAAGTGATTCTCCTGCTTCAGCCTCCCGAGTAGCTGGGACTACAGGTGCCCACCACCACACCAGGCTAACTTTTTATTTTTAGTAGGGACCGGGTTTCACTATGTTGGCCAGGCTGGTCGTGAACTCCTGACCTCAGATGATCCCCCACCTCGGCCTCCCAAAGTGCTGAGATTACAGACGTGAGCCACTGCACCCAGCCAATGAGCTTACTTTCAATGAGAAAACAGAAATCTTGGCAGAAGAACTACATCTTCCTACCCTCAAATCTATGTGCCTCCCTGTATCTGCATCCATGTTCTCCTTCTTCCTTCCAGTTACAATGAAGGAGGTGTTCTTCCTCTCATCCAGAGCCAATTCTCTCTTATCCCTGTATTTCTTCACTCCCTCTCACCTGATATAATCTGCTATTTCAGCTATGTCAACCTTTCCCTCTCTGTTAGATATATTCAGTCATTCAACAAACATTTATTGAGCATCTACAAAGTACCAATACTAATCCAGTTGAATAAGAGAAAGGCCTTGTGCTCTTAGAGTTTATGGTCTAGTAAGAGATGCAGACAGAGAAATACACAAATAAATACACAATAGCAAGTCTATGCGTATGTGTGACTATTAGGGGGAGGGGCATGCATGGGGCATGGTACATAAGAGAAGATAATCAAGACAGGCTTCTCTGAGAAAGTTACTTAAGACCTCAACTAAATGAGACAGCAAATCATAGTAATATCTGGAAAAGCATTTTAAGCAGAGGGAGTAATAAGTACAAATGTCTTAGATGAGAATATACTGGGCATGTAGAACAGCAAAAAGACTGGCAAGGCTAAAGTTGAGTAAACAAAGAGAATTGTGGTAAGGGACTGAGATCAGAGATGTAACCAGAGGTCAGACTGTGTGGAACTTTACAGGCCACAATACATTTGGCTTTTGCAGCAAATGTGGAAAGACACTGATGGGTTTTGAGCACTGATCTGATTTATGTTTTTAAATAGACCACTCTAGCAGCAGAGGAGAATAGGCTGCAGGGGAACAATGCAGAAGTGGAGATACCATTAGGGAGTCATTACAATAATCCAGGTGAGAACTAATGGTGGCTTTGATGATTGGCAATAGGGGGAAAGAAGTAATTCAAAGGCAGATACATTTTGAAGGTACAGTCAAATGGGTTAAAGATGTGATTAAAAAAAGGAAAAATTAAGATGATATCTAAATTTCTGGACTGATCTGAGAAATATTGGGTGAATATAAACAAGTTCTGGTGTCTCCTATTCAAAGACAGACAGACAGACACACACACACACCTTTCCCTTGATACCCACATCCTCCTCCAAATACCACTTATTTCTCTGCTCCCCTTCGTAGCAAAACTTCTCAGAACAACTGTCTACTTAAACTATCTCCACTTCCTCCCCTTCTGTTTGCCAACTAACAATCTACCATTTCATCAAAAGCAGTCTTGTCAAGATTATCAGTTATCCCCATCTTGCCAAAATAAATGCTTATTTTTCTGTCCTCACATTACTCAGTATCTTGGCAGCATTAAATGTAATTGACCTCTCTTCTCTTGCAAATACTCTACTTTCTTGGCTTCTAGGGAAGTACACTCACTTGGCTTCCCTTTTATCTTTCTGTCTACTCCTATCTCCTTTGCATAATCCTCCTTCTCCAGCTATCATCCACACATTCAAGGCTTGGGACCTTCGTTGCTCAGAACCTTCCTTACTGATACACTACACTTTCCCCAAGATTATTTCCTCCATTCTCATGGCTTTACATATTAATACGTTGATGATGCCCAAGTTTTGATCTCTAGACCAAACAGCTCTCTTTCAGCCTAAAAACCATCTATTAGACAACTCCACCTGCGTTTCTCATCAGTACCTTAAATCTAACAAGACCAAATGGAACTCTTGGTTTTCACAGCATCATCATGAGTTGTAATTATATTCGTTTACTTATTATACATCTCCCTCAATAAATGATAAGCTTTGTAAAGGAGCAACGGTATGCTTTTGTAAGTCTGCTGTGCTTACCAATGTATACTCAGCAACTAAACAGGGCTTGGCAAGAGTAAGCACTCAGGGCCAGGTACGGTGGCTCATGCCTGTAATCCCAGCACTTTGGGGAGGCTGAGGTGGGTGGATCATCAGAGCTCAGGAGTTTGAGATCTGCCTGGGCAATGTGGTGAAACCCTGTCTCTACAAAAAATACAAAAGCTAGCCAGGTGTGTGGCATGCACCCGTAGTCCCAGCTACTCAGGAGGCTGAGGTGGGAGGTTTGCTTGAGCCAAAAGGTCAAGACTGCAGTGAGTGAGCTGAGATTGCTCCACTACACTCCAGGCTGGGCGACAGAGAGAGACATTATCTCGAAGGAAAAAAAAGAGTAGACACCCAGTATCGACACCAAAATTTACTAGACCCTGTCTCTGCCCTCAAAAATCTCACAGACTAATGGGAAAGGCAGACACATTAACCACAGTAACAATACAATATGGTAACTGCCACTATTGAGTGGTGAGAGGAAAGACATAGGTGCTGCATGAATCCAGAAGAGGGGCACTTAATAGCCTAGGAGTCAGGGGACTTGTAGAATAAGTACAGCTATTAAGTGCCTACTATATAATTATTATTTTTTCTTTTTTATATGATTATTTTAAGCTTTATAATAACCCTTCAAAGTAGGCATAAATATCTTCCATTTTATATATGAAGCTTAAAATATTAAAATCAGGTAACAGTAAGTGGTAGAACCAGGATTTGAACTGAAGTCAATCTACTTTTAAGTCCCCCCTCCCCTTTTTTTGTTACATCATAAGAAGTCACTAAAAGTATCTTTTATAATTGCCACCTACTATCTGTTCGACTTTAAATAAAGCACATACTTCATGGTCTCTGTTTGACCATGAAGCTCATTATCAGTCCTAAAGCCCTATCTACCCCACTCCTTTTCCTTTACTCATTGAGGATTGAGGCTTAATCCTCTCCTATTAGTCTGTGAGTCTTTCGAGGGCAGAGAAAGGGTCTAGTAAATCTTGATGTCTATTCTTGCCTGTCAGTGGCAACCCTAGGCTTTCAGGCTATAGCATCTGAGCATTTTTTCACAGCTTGAAAATGCATTCGGGAACAACCACAATAACATCTATATGGCACTTTACAAAGCATTTTCACACATTCATGATTTCATCTGATCCTCACCAACCATATGAGGTGTTAAATCCCTATTCTATAGAGGCCAGTGGAAGTAAAAATACCTAGCCTAGCTACATCTGGTCTCTGGACTCTACACCCCACCAGAAATTGAATTTAAGAAAATGGAACAGGGAGGAAAGGAAGGAAGAGATCAAATGACTCATAGAGGGAGCTCAGCACATAGTCACCCAAGTGGCCTCAAGCCAGAAGTTAACAGGGACGAAGTCTGTTTCCCTTGCAAGGTAATGAGTGTTTGTTTGGCCATGGCACAGTGACCTGCCACATGGGATTGTTCTTTTTTTCATGTCAGCAGTACCTAGAGTCTCCCCCCAAAAGTAGGCAGAAAAGAGGAGACAGGAAAACTCCTTTACACTGTATGTATACACAACCTCAGGAGATAATAGGATATAAGAGAATAGATATCACCTTCAGAGAAGACTTAAGTTTAGGTCCTAGCTCTGCCACTGTCTTGCTAAATCAAAAGTGCCCTCTTCTACATTATTACAGCCCCTTGTGCTTCCTTCTACAATACTTACCACATGAGCTTCCACATTCCTTGACCTGCATTTGAGGGCAGCAACTGAGGCCAGTTTTAATTTTTGTATCCCCACCAACCTAGTACCATAATTACCATAATGAGCCTGGGAGGCTGAAGCTACAGTAGGCCATAATCGTACCATTGCACTCCAGCCTGGGAAACAGAGCAAGATCCTGTCTCAAGCAAAGAAAAAGAAAAAGACAGGCAATAATAGATACTGGCAAGGACGGGGAGAAAGAGGAACCCTCATATGCTGTTGGTGAAAATGTAAATTAGTAGAGCCACTATGGAGAAATATATATAAATACACACACACACACACACACATTCCACATTCTGACAGTGAGTGTCAATAAAACAGCAACTTTGTCATTCTCATCTCTGCTTTCCTTCTAACTCCCCGACTTTAAGGACAGAGCTCACAAAAATTTTGTTAATTAACAAAGTGAAGAGACAACCCACCAAATGGAAGAAAATATTTGTAAGCTATCCATCTGACAAAGGATTAATAACCAGAATACATAAGGTGCTCAAACAACTAAATAGCAAAAAAACCCCAAGTAATCCAGTTTAAAAACTTGCAAAGATCTGAATGGACATTTTTCATAACAACACATACAAATGTCCAACAGGTACATGAAAAAAATGCTCAACATCACTAACATCAGAGAAATGCAAATCAAAACCATAATGTGGCATCATCTCACTCCAGTTAAAATGGCTTATATCAAAAAGACAGGCAAAGGCTGGGCACGATAGCTCATGCCTATAATCCCAACACTTTGGGAGGCCAAAGCAGGTAGATCACTTGAGTCCAGGAGTTCACTACCACCCTGGGCAACATAGGGAGACCACACCTCTAAAAAAAAATTTTTTTTTTTTAATTAGCCAGCATGCTGGCATGTGCCTGCAGTCCCAACTACTTCAGAGGCTGAGGTAGGAGACTGCTTGAGCCTGGGAGGTTGAAGCTACAGTAGGCTATGATCATACCATTGCACTCCAGCCTGGGCAACAGAGCAAGACCCTGTCTCAAGAAAAGAAAAAGACAAAGACAGGCAATAATAGATGCTGGCAAGGATGGGGAGAAAAAGGAACCCTCATATGCTGTTGGTGAAAATGTAAATAAGTAGAGCCACTATGGAGAATAGCATGGAGGTTCCTCAGAAACTAAAAATAGAACAACCATACGATTCAGCAATTCCACTATTGAGTATATATCTAAAAGAAAGCAAATCAATATATGAAAGATATCGTACTCCCATGAACACCGTAGCACTATTTATAACAGCCAAAATGAAAATGTATACATATATATATGCATATATACACACAACGGAATATTATTCAGCCATAGAAAAGAATGAAATCCTGTCATTTACCCCAACATGGTAAATGTTTATGTGGGAGGTAAAAAGATGAATCTCATGATGATACAGAGTAGACTGGTGGTTACCAAAGGCCAGAAAAGGGAGTAGGGAGGAGGAAGGGGAAAAAAGGATATAAATGTACTTACTGAAACTGAACTGTACAGTTAAGTACAATGGAATATTATTCAGCCATAAAAAAGAATAAAATCCTGTCATTTGCAGCAACATGGATGACACTGGAGGCCATTTTTTCAGATTAAAAAAAAGCCAGGTACAGGAAGACAAGTATCACATGTTCTAACTCATATGTGGGAGGTAAAAAAGTAGATCTCATGATGATACAGGGTAGACTGGTGGTTACCAAAGGCCAGGAAAAGGAGTGAGGAGGATGAAGGGGGAAAAAAAGATATAAATGTACTTACTGAAACTGAACTCTACACTTTAAACATGATAAACATGGTAAATTCTTTCAAATTTTTTAACTAAAAAAAAATTTGCTGAGTAGAAATCAGTTCAAAAAGCCAGTAATCAAAGGGGAAGATTATTAACCTATACAGTCCCCTTTCCCAGACTATAATCTTTCTTTTTCTATACACAGCCCTACCCCAAATAACCCCTATCTTGTCCAGGCCACTGTCTTCTTCAAAAGAGCACTGTCTTCTCCTCCAGGCCTCCTCCTCCTGTCCCTCCAACCCATCCCTGCTATCCTCCCTCTTCTTCCCTGAGCTACCTCCTTTCCTCCACAGCCATCTCACAGCTGCCAGAGTTTCTGGTCCTCCCAGTCACTTATCTCACTAAAGGGAACTTGAGCCTCTGCCCAGCACTACTTGACATTCTTGCTCTCCTCCCACTCAGGCCCCCCATTTCCCATCTTGCTTATTCCCTACTGCCTACCTGCTGCCCCACCACCACCAGAAAAGATAGGAAACAAATGCAGGAAGAGCAAGTGCTTCTTGGCAGGCCCAAAGCAAGGCACAGAGGCAGTAAAGAGAGAGAATGGTACCTGGGGAAGATAAAATTTGGAGGTAAAAGCTAGAAGCAGGTGAGTTGGGTAGAAAACAACGTTTGGACCTCACAAACACAGAAAAGGTCTCTACAAACCAGTAACCTACGAATAATGAGAAAGCTTAACCAAAAATTTTTGAAAAGAGAAGAAAGCCTAATCAAGAGGGGGAGGATCCAAGAGAGGGAAGGAAAACTGGCTACACAGGGGGAGAAATACAAAAGGGGAAGCAAGAGGGGAGGAGGAAGGGTGAAAGGGATGGCAGGAGAAAAGGTAGGCAGGGGGCAGGAAAAATGATCAGGAGGAGGAAATAGAAAAGCGAGGAGAGGAAGACATAGAGTCATGAAAAAACTAGGGGGAGGAAAGAGGTCCAAAATAATCAAAGTAGGTTATTATCAGGCCTGACATGAGCTTCTTGGTGCCAGGTAATAAAGAAGGAAGGAATTATAGTGATTAAGATATTACCACAGGCACATCTGTCATTAACTTAGCAGAATAAGGAAGGGGCTCCAGAGAAGAGAGTCTAGTTTAAAGCAACTTTATATCTAAGGACAGAAAAATTGGCCAGTTTAGAAGCATTAACATACCTTGACCTTCTACTTTCCAACCCTACCTCCCTACACCTAACACACCTACGCACCACACTAAAATAAGCATCAGCATTCTCAGTCTTTGCTTTGCCCCTGAAGAACCAGCAAGATGCCATTCGAAAGGCTGGCTGGAAGACAGGATACCAAAGTCTACTTCCCAAGTTCTCCTCTCTTCTACAGTGTTGAGGGAGGGATATCTCTGCAGCCCATTTTAGCACTTTAAACCAGCTCACCTTTCCAAAAGATGGTTTGACGGTCTGGAAAAGCCAAAGTAACAAACAATGTCAAGTCCTTCACTGCACACATAGGGCAACTCAAGCACAGAGGATGTCTGAACAGGACCAGTCCCCCCAGTCTCCTCCCTCCCAGTTCATTCAACCTCTTAACAGAGAAAAGCCCCCACAGTCCCAGCAGGCCAGCGACTAAGCCAAAGCAGAGGAAAGCACCACCTTGGCCACCAAGTAGAAGGGGGCTTGCAAAGGAGCAGAGCTTCTGAGGCAGAGCAGTTCCCCAAAGGCGCAGCTTCCCCTTCACACCCTTCCCTGGGCAGAGCTCTGATTCCAGTGCAGGCCTAGTCTTGGGTGGGCTCACCTAAAGGTTCCACCCTCAGGCCCTTCTCTCATTTAGGTCCCTTAAGGTAAGAGGAAAGTAAGACACCCCTCAAAATCTACTGGATCCCGTGTCACCATTCTCCGAAAGCCAGATAAGATCCCTCAGAACCCGACTCAGCTAGGGGAGCCCCAGGCAGGGCCGGCATTACCTGGTGGGAAAGGCTGGCCCCGGCATCTCTGGAGATTGTTTCCGTAGCAGAGCCGCACCTCTCCCTGCCCAGCCGGGTACCCACAAGGCCCCTGCTCCACCGGCTCCGCTCGATTCGGCTGGGCTGGGCTCCTGGCAGCTTAGCCGGCAGCTCCCGAGGTGCAGCACGCTCGCGCCCTCGCAGGGCGGCAGCGAAGGCGCCGCGTCGGGGTTGGCGAAACAGAAGGGGCGGGGGAAGAAAGGAGGGAAGGAGGCGGGAGGAAGCCGCGCGCTTCTCCTTTTCTGCAAAGCAGAGCTGAGGGCGGGGAGACGGCTATCTTCCCACCGTCTCAGCTATTCTCCCCACCCAGTCTCCAGCAGGAGGTAATCTCTCTCCAGGGCCAGGTTTTCCAGGGCTTGTCAGAATCCTGTGTGAGCTCCAGAGTCAAGGAAGACAACCAGAGCTCCTCTGTGCCTTAGTTTCTACAGCTGAGTATAGAGGAGTCTCTTCTAGGATTCCTCAGGTCAGACCTAGGATTCACATTAGGCCTCAGGGAAAGAGATACACCTCCCCCCTCCCCAAACGTGCCAGGTTCTAATTCTAATGCTCCAGGAAGAACGCTAGGTGGGCCCCTATAACTGCTTCTAAGCAAAGAAAGCACAGCAGCTGCAGCTGCTACATTATTATTATTATTATTATCATCATCATCATCATCATCATCATTTTGAGACAGAGTCTTGCTGTGTGCCCAGGCTGCAGTGCAGTGGTTGGATCTTGGCTCACTGCAGCCTTGACCTTCCCAGGCTCAGGTGATCCTTCCACCTCAGCCTCCCAAGTAGCTGGGACTACAGGTACCTGCCACCACACCCCGTTATTTTTGTATTTTTTGTACAGATGGGGTTTGCCATGTTGCCCAGGCTAGTCTCAAATCCTGTTCTCAAGCAATCCTCCTGCCTCGGCCTCCCAAACTGCAGATTACAAGCGTGAGCCACCACACCTGGCCACTGCTACCATTTATTAAGAACTACCGTGTACCAGGTACTTTATAAATGTTATGTCTCTCTCAAAACAACCTTATGAAGTAGGCACTATACCAATTCACATATGTCAAAACGGAGGTCCAGGGAAAATGTCCAGGGCTCATACAATATTTTTTAACCAACTATTGTGTATCAGGCATTGTGATGGAACCTGAGCTGAACAACACATTATAGAACATTTACCAACATGGCCCAGACTAGTGGTGCCTCTAGTAGTGCCTCCCAATTACTGAAACAATAAAACACACCTTCACACATTTGCAAATGCTCCCTAGGAGGTAGTATTACCTCACTCTTCCCCCTCCCAAACCTTGCTCTTAAGAGGCATGACAGAAGTCAGATTACGTGGTGCCTTTCGGGTCATAATTAGGAGTTAGGCTTTTGTTCCAAGTTTTATCAGTGGGAAGGCTTTGAAAGGTTTGAAAGCAGGATGACAAACTCTGACTTACATTTTTTAAAAGATCACTGGCTGTTCAGCGGAGAAAGGGTGTAGGAGTGGAAATAAGAAACAAGATAATAAATTCTCTCAGAGGTTCAGGCAACAGAAAATGGTAATGATTTAGACTAACATATTGTAAGATAATGCAAAAAGAAGCAAGCATATTTTCTAAAGACACAGCTTGGAAGAAGCAGCAGCAGAACTTGGTGGAAAACAGAATACAATGGGTGAAAGAAGTCAGTGACTTCCCCAAGACCACACATCTGGTAAATGCTCAGGAGTTCAAGGCCAGCCTGGCCAACATGGTGAAACCCTGTCTCTACTAAAAATACAAAAAATTAGCTGGGTGGTGGCGGGCACCTGTAATCCCAGCTACTCGGGAGGCTGAGGCAGGAGAATCCCTTGAACCTGGGAGGTGGAAGTTGCAGTGAGCCGAGATCGCACCACTGGACTCAAGTCTGGGCAACAAGAGCGAAACTCATCTCAAAAAAAGAAAAAGGAAAAAAAAAAAAAGAATTGGTCAATAATAGAGACTCGGAGAGTTGCTGTAGTCTGAGGATTCAGCTTCAGAGTCATTTTAAGATTTTTTTTTAACCCCACACCATGTCCTTCATCCCAATTTACACAGGGTGAATGAGAGCCAGAAGTAGTCCTCTGCCTTAGACACAGCTTTTCAAACTAATAATCAATAATCATAGGAACTTACCTTACTCAACTTCCCACTCCATGCAGCATCCCCTTTGGATGGTCTTCCAGGCTTTTCTGAAATACTTGCAGGAATGAGGAGCTCACTTTCCACTAGCACTATGAGGCAGTGTTTCCTCACATTCAGCCAGGTGGCTCTCTGTAAATTTCTAATTCTGCTCCAGGAGCAACGTCCTCCAGGGCAGGTCACATTAAAGGCTTGCAACTATGTATGTATGTAAGCTAATTTATTATGCCCCTCCACTTTCTCTCTTCTCCAAGATAAATACTCCCAGTTCTTTGATAAATACTCCCAGTTCTTTTACTCGTTTGTTCATTCAACAACTATTTAAGCATCTTGTGCAAGTCACTGGGGATAGACACATCAGTGAACAGAACCACATCTTCCAGGAGCTGATGATTTTATGGTTTAGTATGGTGGCTTTCAATTCTCCCTGTCCACCAGAATAACCTGGAAAGCTTTAAATATGTGTAAATATACTAGAGTCCCAGCAGAGATTCTGACTCGGTTGGTCTGGGATGTGGCCTAGGCAATATATTTTTATAGATATAACTATATTGATATCTATTGGAAGACTGAGTTACTATAAAGCTACAGTGATAATGACAATGTGGTATTAACGAAAAAATAGATAAACAGATCAGTGGAATTGAAGTAAATAGCCCAAAATAGACCCATACAAATGTGGTTAACTGACTGTAAAAGAGAAAAGGAAATTCAATGAAGAAAGGACAGTCTTTTCAATAAATTGTGCTAGAACTGGACATCCACATCCAAAAAAATGAACCCAGACACAGACTTTATGCTTTTTACAAAAATTAACTCAAAATGGATCACAGACCATTGCATTTGCAAAATGCAAAACTAAAATGTCTAAAATATAATGTAGGGGAAAATCTAGATGACCTTGGGTTTGGCAATGACTTTTTAGATATAGCCCCAAAAGCAAGATCCATGAAAGAAAAAAACTGACATGTTAGACTTGATTAAAATTTAAAATTTCTGCAAAATACAGTGTTAAGAGAATGAAGAAACAAACCATAGACTGGGAGAAAACACATCTGATAAAAGGCTTGTATCAAAATATACATAGAACTCTTAAAACTCAATAAGACGTGACCCAATTACAGAAAAAAAAAGCTGGGCAAAAGATCTGAACAGACACTTCACCAAGGAAGATATACACATGACAAGCGTATGAAAAGATGCTCAGCATCTTTTATCATTAGAGAATTGCAAATTAAAACAACAATGAGGTATTACTACACATCTATTAGAATAACTAAAATCCAAAACACTGACAACACCAAATGGTGATAGGGATATGCAGCAACAGGAACTCTCTCATTCATTGCTGGTGAGAATGCAAAATGGTACAACCACTTTGGAAGACAGTTGAGGAATTTCTTACAAAGCTAAATACAGTTATGTGTCACTTAATGACAGGCATACATTCTGGGAAAGGTGTCATTAGGTGATTTCATTGTTATGTGAACATCACAGAGTGTACACATACAAACCTAGATGGTACAGCCTACTACACACCTAGCCTATATGGTATAGCCTACTACTGCTCCGAGACTACAAACTTGTATAGCATGTTACTGTACTGAAGACTAGGCAACTGTAACACAATAGTATTTATGTATCTAAACATACATAAACATAGAAAAAGTACAGTAAAAATACGCCATAAAAGATTTTAAAAAACAAACAAAAAAAAAAACAGTACATCTGTAAAGGGCATTTACCATGAATGGAACTTGCAGGACTGGAAGTTTCTCTGGGTGAGCCAGTGAGTGAGTAGTAAGTGAATGGGAAGGCCTAGGACATTATTGTACACTATGGTAGACTTTATAAACAGTATATGTTTAGACTGCACTAAACTTTAATTTTTTTCTTTCTTCACTAATAAATTAATCTTAACTTCCTATAAGTTTTTACTTTATAAACTTTTAATTTTTTAAAACATTTTGACTTGGCCGGGCACGGTGGCTCAAGCCTGTAATCCCAGCACTTTGGGAGGCCAAGACAGGCAGATCACAAGGTCAGGAGATCAAGACCATCCTGGCTAACATGGTGAAACCCCATCTCTACTAAAAAATACAAAAAAAACTAGCCGGGCGTGGTGGCGGGCGCCTGTAGCTACTCGTGAGGCTAAGGCAGGAAAATGGCATGAACCCGGGAGGCGGAGCTTGCAGTGAGCTGAGATCCGGCCACTGCACTCCAGCCTGGGCGACAGAGCGAGACTCTGTCTCAAAAAAAAAAAAAAAATTTGACTCTATTGTAGTTAATACTTGGCTTAAGACACAAGCACACTGTACAGCTATACAACAACATTTTCTTTATAGCTTTATTCTAATGCTTTTTTGTATTCTTTGTAGTATTATTATTAGTAGTAGTAGTAGTAATAATAATAGAGTCTCAACTCCATCACCCAGATAGGAGTACAGTGGCATGATCTTGGCTCACTGCAGCCTCCACTTTCTGGGTTCAAGCAATTCTTGTGCCTCAGCCTCCCGAGTAGCTGGAATTACAGGCATGTGCCACCATGCCCAGCTAATTTTTGTATTTTCAGTACAGATGGAGTTTCACCATGTTGTCCAGGCTGGTCTCCAACTCCTGAGTTCAAGCTATTCACTTGTCTCGGCCTCCCAAAGTGCTCGCATTACAGGTGTGAGCCACCACGCCTATCTATTTTTATTTTTTTACCTTTTAAACTTTTTGTTGAAAACTAACACATAAACACACACTTTAGTCTAGACCTACACAGGGTCAGGACTGTCAATATTAGTGTCTTCTACCTGTACATCTTGTCCCACTGTCAAGATTAGTGTCTTCCACCTCGACATCTTGTCCCACTGGAAGATCTTTAGGGGCAGTAACATGCATGGAGCTGACATCTCTTATGATAACAATGACTTCTTCTGGAAGACCTCCCAAAGGACCTGCCTGAGGCTGCTTTACAGTTAACTTTTTTTTATAAGTAGGAGTACACTCTAAAATAACAACAAAAAGCACAGTAAATATATACACCAGTAACAGAGTCATTTATCATCATTATCAAGCATTATATAATACATATAATTATGCGTTCTATACTTTTATATGACTGGTAGCACAGTAGGTTTGTTTACACCAGCATCTCCACAAACATGAGTAATATGTTGCATTAATATGTGATGATGGCTATATCATATATGTGGTCCATCACTGACTGAATCATCATTATGTGATTATAGTATTCCTAGGTATTTACTCAAATGAGTTGAAAACTATGTTCACACAAAAACCTGCTCATGAATGTTTATTGCAGTTTTATTCAGAATTGCTAAAAACTGGAAGCGACTGAGATATCCTTCAAGATTGAATGAATAAACTGTGGTATGTCATACAATGTAGTATTATTCAGTAAAAAAAGAAATGAACTATCAACCCACAAGAAGATATGGAAAAACCTAAAATGTAGATTTCTAAGTAAAAGAAGCCAGTCTGAAAAGGCTGATTCCAACTACATGATATTTGGAAAAAGGCTAAACTATAGAAATAGTAAAAAGATAAGTGGCTGCCAGGTATTTGAAAGGTTGGGGTTAATGGTTAAGGAATGAACAGGTGAAGCACAGGGCATTTTTAGGGTATAAAACTATTCTGTATGATACTATAATGGTGGATACACACACTATGTATTTGTCAAAACCTACAGAACTATACAACCCAAAGAGTAAACCCTAATGTAAACTATGTACTTTAGTCAATAATAATGTATCAATATTGGTTCATCAATTCTACATTAATGAGATGGTGATAATAGAGGAAACAGGGAGAGAGGGATTCTGCATTTCCTTTTTTTTTTTTTTTTCTGAGACAGAGTTTCACTCCTGTTGCCCAGGCTGGAGTGCAATGGCGTGATCTGGGCTCACTGCAACCTCCACCTCCCCAGTGCAAGCAATCCTCATGCCTCAGCCTCCCGAGTAGCTGGGATTACAGGCGCACGCCACCACGCCTGGCTAATTTTTTGTATTTTTAGTAGAGATGGGGTTTCACCATGTTGGCCAGGCTGGTCTTGAACTCCTGACCCTCAGGGGATCTACCTGCCTTGGCCTCCCAAAGTGCTGGGATTACAGGTATGAGCCACTGCGCCCAGCCGGATTCTGCATTTTCTACACAATTTTTCTTTATAGAAACTAAAACTCTAAAAAATAAAGTCTATTAAAATAAAAAAATTATCAAGCAAAAAAAAAAGAAACAAAGACATACAAGATAAAGTTCATCTTCCTTTTTATTAGATTCATTACACATAAAATTACTCTGACAAATTGCTATAAAGATTTCTAAGTACTTTCAATTTCTACACTTATCCCATTGTGGGCTGGGAACAGTTCAGACTACACTTTCAGTAATGATGATCTAGAGTACCCTCCACTAAATAGAGTTCTGTTTGCAATGATCCTCTTACTGCCTGGTACCCCGAGGGGAACATGATACTCTAAGTGCAGTCTGTCCCCTGCAAAACATAGTGGAACTATCACCTCCTTTAACTGTACTTAATACTTCCAATAATTCAGCCTGAAGTTGCATTAGATTTTTATCCACTGCAATGCCTTTGGCTGACATTGAGCTTCAGCAGCCAAAACCACCATTTTCATAAGAACAGCATCATGCTAAGTCTCCTCCAGCCTGCCCATATGTTGCCATTTCTTTTGAGACTTAAAATGCAGAACTTTGCTGTCTTCCTCCTAAATTTCATCTTGTTGGCTTCAGCCCATCGTTCCAAGCTCACTCATCTAAATATTAGTTTTCTCTTTCAGTTTTTGTCACCTACAAAGCTAATAAGCATGCCATCTCTTCAAACATTTTTCAAACATCTGTCATGTGCTCTTGCCTGTTCCAGGTTTTGAGGATTAAAGATGACCTAGAAATGGCCTACGTTTCCAGGAAATCACCACTAATAGGGGAAGTTGGCAAATACAAAACTAAAAAGTGCTGCACTAGAAAAATGACTGAACAAAATAAATAGGATCAGGTAGACAAAACAACAAAACGTCTATGTACAGTATTAGGCAGAACCACTAATATCTTCAGCAGGAACAATCAAATTCAGACATCATCTATTTTAGATTTCAGTTCTGAATAACCAAATACTGGTTTGGTTACCGAAAGTTAACTGGCTGGCTAATACAATGTCTCTCTCTTTCAATGGTGGCTGCTGCTATAGGAAACTTGGCTAAGTTTAGTTCCCTCTGATGAAACACAATACTTATGAAATTGAGACATACTGGTAAGATGCCAGCAGTTTTATTTATTACTAACAGAATCAAATGAGGTAAAAGCAACTTTAGAGATGACTCTGTACATTCAAAGAAATTAAATCTTGGAGATCTCAAATGACTTGCTGAAGTTACACAAGTTAGCAGTTAACATATTTCAAGTGCAATAAACTCCTTTCATTTAAATAGTCCTCTGGTTTTCAAAGTAAATAATTAACAAATTATTCTTATAAGCCATGGACCTTGGCCAGCAATGTTTTGTCTCTGTAGTCATCTTAAGCCTAACCAGGCCTTTTTACGTCACTTATCTCTCCTCTGTAGGCATATGAGTTAGCAACTCCTGCTAACTCTATTATAAAAGCGAATGATCAATAATCATTCAAAAATTTGGTTTTGTTTGGAGACTACAGCTTTCAATCTAATGGTTTATAACTGATGAATAGTGTGATTGAAGTGCCTAAAGGATTTGAAAATGATTATTTTTATTGGGTTCTTTAGAAAACACAAATAACTTTTAAAACAATATATGTACTAAGTGAAAATTATAAATCTCCTGACACAACCAGTTAAATGTACAAGGAAATCAGTCAACAATGATGATGTTGGATTTAAAACAACATCTGAAATGACATTTTTTCTTGTAGTGATTAGATGGTAAGGTGCCTGTTAAGGTCACTTTCTGTGGAGTATACTTTCAGTAATGATGATCTAGAGCACCTTAGATCTTGATATGAGGTGGAGTATAAAATAAATAATAATAGTAGCTTACAAAAACACTGTAAAGAAACAAGCAAAAGAAAGATGGAAATGAAAAAAGGTACTAATAAATCTATTTAGTGGCAGTCAGTCATAAGTCAAAGCAACCAGTCATAAGTCAAAGCATACTTGAATTTCAAACAAGGCAAAGAAGTGCAGAGAAGGGAGACACTAATTATACCTGCAGAACTAAGAAAAGCTTCATGGTAGAGGCAGTATTTGGATTGGTATTGAAGAAGGAGTAAAATTTTCATAGCGATATTGAGATTTCCCTTGAGTGAATCACAAAAACAAAGGGCCAAACGAGAAAAAAGTATGAGTGGTTTAGGAAACAGTAAATAGCTTGGTCCTTCTTGGAAATAGCAAATAATCTCATCATTCATTCACCACTTATTGAACATATTCTACATGCCAGACACAATGCTTGTCACTACGGATGCAAAGATGACATGACCTAGTTCTTACCCTCAAAAGGAAAAGCATTTTTAAAGACAATAGGAGACAAAGCTGTGTCACTGATTGTCAGACTTAACAGGTCAAAACTCTGTTCCCCCTTCAGGTGTTTCCTCCCCCCTACCCCTCAATAAATGGCAATTCTACTCTTACAGTTGCTAAGCCAAGAATCTGATTCATTTTTTACTCCACTTTTTGTCTATCAGCACTCACAAGCATCCATCAGCAAATTCTATCAACTTTACTTTCAAAACAGATCCACGGTCCAACCACTTCTCATCACCTTTACTGTTATCACCTTGGTCCAAACCATCAGCAAGTTTTGTGTACAACAGTGGATCTCAATAGTGGGGTGAAGAGGAGTTGGGGAGGGGAGGACAGATTTGCTCTGCTCTCCAGGGGATATTTGGCAATGTCTAGGGAAATTTTGGATTAAAACAACTGGGTAAGTGCTACTGGCATTTAGTAAGTGGGAGCCAGGGATACTATTAAACATCCTAAAATGCATAGTATAACTCCCTCACAACAAAGAATTATCCCGCCCAAAATGTCAATAGTGCCATTGTTAGGAAACTCTGACCGAGAATATTACAACATCCTTCTTAACTGATCCATTCTTGCCTCCCAGGGTGATCTATTTAAAATATGTCACAGATCACATCACTCTGTTCTGCTTAAAATCTTCCAGTGGCTTCCCCAATCTCAATGTAAAAGCCAAAGTCCTTACAAAGACATACAAGGCCTTATATGATCTTACCTTCCTCTACCTCCTCCCCTCATCTTACCCTGCTACTTCACTGACCTTATCTCCGACTTTTCCCCACTTCACTCACTCTGCTCCAGGCACCAAGGCTTTCTCCAACAGGCTATATACACTCTCTCCTCCAGGCCTTCGTACCCTATGGTGACTATGCCTGAAAACACATTTCCCCTCAGATATCCATATGGCTTATTGCCTTCCTTCAAGTCTCTGCTGAAAGATCACTTTATCAGATAATTCTTCCCTAACCATTCTTTGTAAAATGATTTAAAAATCTCCCTCTACTCTATATCAGCACCCTTTATTCCACCTTATCCTGCTTTATTTGTATTCTGGCACTTATCATCAACTGACATTTATTTGCCTATTGCCTGGCTCCCACCAATCAACATATGCTCCACAAGGGCAAAGACTTTGTCTTTATCTCCAGACCTCAGAACTATTCCTTGCAAACAGTAGGTGATAGATAAGTAATGGCTGAATGAAGGAATGAATGAATAAATGGAGCTAGAAAGACCAGTCAGAAAAAAACTACAGAGAATCCTGAAGGCTAGGAAAGGAATGTGGATGCAGTCTTAGAGTGACTTAAAGTAACTGTCCAAGAGTTCTCCTCTCACCATGTCATACAAATCGCCTTTTGCCCTTCTGACCAAAAAGAGAGACAGGGGAAGGGAGGAAGAAATGGAGAATTCTATAAGAACATTATAATAATCAGAGGTATCTAATAATGAAATGGACAATCTCTGAGGTATTAACATTGCCAATCAACCCCTCAGCAGGGAAGATACAGCAACAAGTTACTGCATAATCTCATAAGTTTTCCTCCCTTTGCCTATTCTTTAGGACCCAGCTTAAATGTCACCACTTCTATGAAGGCTTCCTATAATTCCTCAAACAGATTTAATGACTCCTAAATATGGCCCTTATAGAAGTCTTCCCAAACACTTATCCAATTTACAGAAAGTATTTGATAGTATTTCTTTTTATCTCTAGACTGGAAAGGTAGTATTTATCTCCTCATTTACTACTATATCTCCAGCCCAAAATGAAATAGCTCCAGTAAAACACAGGCACCAGCACACATTTTTATAAAATCATACAAAGTACAAATACATTTTTAAAAATCATATTAAAAAGTCACTAAAGGCAGGGCACAGGGGCTCACGCCTGTAATCCCACCACTCTGGGAAGGCTGAAGCGGGTGGATCACCTGGGGTCAGGAGTTTGAGACCAGCCTTGCTAACATGGTGAAACCCCATCACTACTAAAAATACTAAAATTAGCCAGTCGTGGTGGTGGGCACCTGTAATCTTGGGAGGCTGAGGCAGGAAGAATCACTTGAATCTGGGAGGCGGAGGTTGCAGTGAGCCGAGATTGCGCCATTGGACTCCAGCCTGGACGACAGAGCGAGACTTCGTCTCAAAGAAAAAAAAAGTCACTAAAATCAAATGACTTTCAAATCCCTAATCAATATCCGTTCATCCCTTCATCCTTGCCAATTTTGCCAACCCTAATTTTATCCATGAAAGTAATGAGACAATTAAACACTCATTTTCCCAGCCTCCTTTAAAGTTGGGCATGTCCCTGTGACAAAGTTCTAGTCAGTAAGTTTCTAAGGATTCTGGGGAAATGGTTGTTTTAATTATAAAATAGAACACAGGCAGAGTGTTAATTCTGCCTTTCCACCCCTTTCTTCCTTTTTCAAACATTCTTTCTGGAGCTGCAGTAGCCTCGTAACCTTGAGGTCGTAAGTACAAGAGTGGAAAGCACACACTCGATGGCAGAGTGGCCGAGTGGAAAAGGCTGGCAGCGTAGAAAAACAGAAAGAGCCTGGGTTCTAAATGGTATTGTATCCCATCCTATACAAGCAACCAATACCCTCCCTCCGGAAAATTAATTCCTATATTTTAAATCACTGTTAGGTTTTCTACTACTTACGGCTGAAAATATTTCTAATTGAGACAAACAAGAAGCATACTAGAGAATCAAGAAAAAGATGCTTCTTACTAGTCTGAAATATTGATTCATTATTAGCCACTGGTCTCTAACCATAAATAAATTCCTCTTATTAGCATGAGAATGAAAAAGATCTGAGCAAATTAAGACAATACTAGGTAGATATGAAAGGAAGACTGAGAATATTCTTCACAATTTGATATGTTCCCAATAAGGCAGGCAATCACTCTTTCTAGGTTCTTTAAAACAAAACAAAACAAAAAAAAAACGAATAGCAGTATAACCTGTCTACTTCAAAAATGGCTTTCAAGTTGCTTACAAGCATAAATATGTATACACACACACACACACACACATCCCTAGGACAACAGTAATCATCAATGGAATACAGGTAATAAAGTAGGAGACAATTACAACATAGTACCAACACTCCATGCTTTGCAATTCATGACCAAATTTTGCTCTGAGCATCCTGGAAGCCAAAACCAAAATTTAAGAGAAAAGGGTGAAACTCAAACTAATACTCATTGTCTCATGAAGGAAACATTTCAGTGTTGTTAAGGGACAACCATTATTAGTTAAAGTAGGGGTTGGAAAATTCTGCAAAAGGCCAAATGGTAAATATTTTAGGCTTTGCAGGCTCTATCATCTCTGTCTCAACAACTCAACTCTGTCTTTGTAGCACAAAAGCAGCCACTGACAATATGTAAATGAACGTGTGTAGCTATGTTTCAACAAAACTTTATTTATAAAAACAGGTAATGGGGCCAGATTTGTCCCACAGGCTGTAGTCTGATGACCTCTGACTCAAGGATTCTTAGATGTAAGCACCAGATTCTGAGTCTGGTGAAAATCAATTTAAAATCTGAGTCTATTGAAAATCAATTAACTGAAAGAATACTGGGTGGCTCACAAAATTTGGTGAAGGTTGGAAAAATAGGCTTAAAGCTAAACTTCCAGAATAAAGCACAAAGTTACACTGCAGAACTAGTCCAATGAGGAAACCACTGCAGCTACTTCTGATCATTACATGCTAGAATGGGTACCACTGTCACTTTTGTATCAAGAATTCAACCTCCCTGCAGCAACCACAAGCAACAATGCCACTTCAGTGCCAGGAACCCAACCTTGCTGGGGATGCTACTGCCTCTGCCATCAGAAAAAGAAAGTTAGTTTTCCATTCCGTTCTCTCTCATGTCTTTAAGTGCTAAATCCAAGTGTGGTCTGGGCATATCGGATTGGATTGGTGAAACCTAGGTCATTGCCTATGCCCCAGAAACAAGGAAGCCTGGGAAGCAAGCATCTAAATTATCTCCTTTAGGGAATTGCATATTTGCCCCTAATGAGACTCATAAAATAGGGAACACAAAATACTGCACAGTAAAAACAAATGTTCCACTCTAAAATCTTGTAACACTAACACTAACAAACTAAAAATGTTGTATCTCTTCAAAAGGGGACAATATACAAAGTCTTATCAGTTACTACACTCCAGCATTAAATTCTGAGGAATGTTTCTCTTATTTGTTGGTGCTTTAAGTACCGGGTACTATTTAAATCCTGGTGCCTTTCTTCAAGCTATTACCACTGCATAGAACACACTTATCTCCCGTTATTCCCTTCTGTTTCCTCCAAAACTTATAATCTTCAGGTGTCATCTCCTCTAACTTGCCATCTCTGATGCAGCCCTCACCCAATGGCTTGAGTAGGTCCTCCACCTTTAAGATCTTAGAGCACCTCATAAAAATGCGTATCATTAACCACAGGTGTCTTGTATCTCCAGCCAGACTATATGTCCCCTTGTTTATGAAATGCTTCATTCATCTCTGTTCCCTCAGTACTTCATACAAAGCCTAGCACATAGAAAGCTCTCAATAATTACAACTACTGAACCCAAACAAATCTAAAAAATAAAAACATTACATATCTTTTGGCTCAGCTGCCCAATTTCTCTTTGTCTTGTCCTGATTCATTTTATTCCCCAGGATACATACTTGTTTACAAGGCTGTTTTAAATATCTGAAATGCTGCAGGAGCACAAGTGGCTTTTTTTTAAAGTGATAATAAATAAGTCCTTTATAAACTCAAAAGTAGCTGAGATCCACTGTGTCATCGAAGTAGAAGACAGTTTTAATAGGCATACACACCCCATTTTAAGGACACCTGGACTCCAAACACTTCACTCACAGGCTTTTGCTTTTGTTTTTTTAATAAAATTCCAATCTACTAAAATCTGTCTTCTCACTTTAATTAAGTTTGGACTCCAACTATGGTGTTCTACTAGGTCAGCCAAGGTTTCTAGAAAAGAGGCACCTTCTGTAAGAATTGACAGCTGTAAAGAGCTGCATTTATGTGGTAACTAATAAAGCACATTCATACCCATTATCCAATTTAATTCTTACATACCCTCCTTTGAGATTTCTCCTCAGAAGCAAGGCCCAGCCCCACGGCTATCTCTGTGGCACCCTCCTGGACCACTCCTACCACAACCACCATTATCTTCTGCCACATATACATTTGTTATAACTCTTTTCACTTAAACTAATTATCTGTATCTATCATCCTTAGTGAAGTATAAACAGCCTGAGGGAAGGGACAGGCCTAGCACAGCGTAAGGCATAGTAAATGCTCAATAATTATTTGCCAAAGTGAGTTCAGAAGAATAGTTCATATTTCTGTTTAAATAAAGTAGAAACTGAGTTGACTTTCCCAAATTATCCTAGCTAAAACTATAAAATCAAGATATTCTTAGTGCAGTGGCTTCTGCCTATAATCCTAGCTACGTGGGAGGCTAAGGCAGGGGGATCGCTTGAGCCCAGAAGTTCAAGGCTACAGTGGGGTATGATCACACCACTGCACTCTAGCCTGGGTGACAGAGCAAGACCCTGTTTCTGAAGAAGAAAAAATACTCCTGTGTTCAAGGAATCTTCCCACCTCAGCCTCCCAAAGTGCTGGGACTACAAGCTTGAGCCACTGCACCAAGCCCATTCCTGACTTTCAATTGAAGGCCTTTCGTTTTTTTTTTTTTTTTTTTTTACACACCACACAGCCCTCTCCTAAGACTGGTTAAGAACAAAGGGAGTCTCATACTAGGAGTCAGATGTCTCTGTTTTCAGACAAGCCACTCAACTTCTCTGAGTACCAATTTCCTTATTTGACAAATGGGAACACCACCACCATCTTTTTTTCTCTGATCACAATATGAAGGTTACATAAGATAATGGGAGTAAACGTAGCTTTAGTGTGAAATTATGGCATATACTAAGCCAGGGACAATGCTTAGGTTGATGACTCCCACCTCCCACTGTTGGTGACAAAGTCAAAACCAGAGTCAACCCTACAAGAATCATATCACTTAACCTAACAACAGCCCTTTAAAAATTAGCTTTATTATCCTCATTTTACAGATAAGAAAACCAGGACACAGAGAGCTTAACACTTGCCAAAGCTTATAAACCTAGTAAATATCAGAGTTGGAATTAGAAAATTCAGGTTCATCACATTCTAAGGAGTTTTCCATGCTGCTCTCCAAACAATTATAAAATAAAAGCTTCCCTTCCTCTTCAGTTTCAATTAGTACCAGGCAGATGGAATAGTGCTCATCTTAAATTGGGAACATTCTACTGTGTCTCAGGCCAAATCAAAATAAGAGTTAGCCTTGTAGGTAAGTACACCTTGATTCAACCCCTGTGGAGGCAAAAATTGAATCTGTATATCAGAAAATATCCTGATCTCAATTTAGAAATTGTTTTAATGAGACTGAAAACCTGACAGGAAAAGCAAAAATGAGCAATCTTTTTTAAAAGAAAAAAAACCATTCAGTGCTATGATTATGAAACACAAAAGAGCCTAGGCTTTGAAATCAGACAGTTCAATCTCAGGGTAGAAAAGAAAACCTGGACAAAGCCCTGGAAGAATGAAAGAGCAGAACAAAAAAAGTTCAAGGTGCTGTTATGGCTGGAGCAAATGGGGTTGGTAGTGGGATCTAAAGAAATACAGCCTCCTATCTTTCCCTTCCTCTCTAGAAACCCTCACATCACAGGAACCTAGCCTGTGATGCTTCCCACAGAGCCCCAAAAAGTGCAGACTGGTAAGTCACTGAGAAAGTCTAAAACCCTCCTTTGCTGACACTTCAGCCTAAGTGTCTCTGCAGAGACAGACTGAGGGTCTCTACAGGGATAGGCTGTCTGGAGACACATGTCACAATGCTGGCCTTCAGACAATTTGGGGCAGGCTTTTTTAGTAGGATGATGTCACTGTTATTATTTGCAGTTTTAAATACCTATATTCCTGTAGCTAGGAATTATTTTATTTAGGATAAGAGTGTAGATAATTTTTTAAAGACATATTTGGAATTTACCAAAGAGGAGAATAGTGTGAATGTATCATTTTCTCAGAAAGAGCTCTGGCATAGGGCAGATATCTAGACCCAAGGATGCCAGAGTCCAAACCCTTTCTTGTAGTCAGAGCCTCTCAGACCTCAGTGGGACCTGTGAATGGACTTCAAATGAAAGCAACAGATTCACTACTGTGGTAACTTCACCACCCAAAATTCATTCCCTTGACAAGTTCCATCAGCATTCCCTGAGTGTCTACTAGATGCAATGCCCTGTGTTGAGTGCATTCAAGGAGCAGTCAATGAATCAGGGGCAACAGACTGTAAACAGCTGATTGTGAAAAGAGAGAGAATGAAGTAAATACTCCATCAGAAGTAGAAAAAAAGGGGACTGTTTATGACTACAGAGGTCAGAGAGGTTTCACCAGTTAATTCCTTCCTCTTACGGTTATCTTCTTCACTGTATTCAGGCTCTGACATCCATAGCATACATCTGAACTAGGACTCTGAGGAATCTTATCAGACAGTGAAGAGAGTTAGCTAAGCCAGACAGAGGAGAGGATAAAGGCAAAAAGCCAGAGGAGTAAATGTACTGGGGTATGTCTAAGGAGTAGCCAGTAGCCATAACTGGAGTGCACAGTATACCAAGGAACTAATAAGAAATGAGGAAGAAAGGTACCTTTGGGTCAGATACTAGAGGTCCTTGAATGACAGCCCAAGGAACTTGAAATTTATTCTCTAAGCAAAAGGGAACTATTACAATGTTTTTAAGCACAGAGTGGCATGATTTGACTTATATTTTAGAATGATCACTTTCGCAGAAATGTGAAAGGTATAAGAAGATTGATAGCAGGGAGATCAGTTAGGAGGCTTTGTGTTATAATAGTCTAGTTAAGTGATCATGAAGGCAGCCCAACACTGTGGTCAGACCTAACCAGGGTGAGTCCATCAGAAGTGGGAGAAAGAACAGACAAGTAGTCTAGCAAGGAGAATCAGAACCCAAGCAAGGTGAAACGAGCATCCACATTTGGGGCAGGGAGGTAGACTGGTGTGGAATATCATAGTCTGAGTATAGCAAGGAAGTCATCCATCTCAGGAGAGAGGGGAGCCCTGGTGAAGTGTGTCAGAAGCCAACTACAGTTAAGAAAGAGTTGTCATGGAAGAGCACCCTGGTACAGGGTACCGAAACCCAAGCAAGATAAGGAGGGCATCCACACAGTGGGGAGAGCTTGTGATGGGGGTGTCAGAACCTCATTTCCTCATTATGTCTATGAGAAGGCCTGGGAGCAGCAATGGCCCAATAACAATGAGCATTATCTAGGAACCAGATTTTGGATTCTAAATGCCATTTAACACTAAAAAATAAACAAACAAAAAAACACAAACAACAACAACAACAAAAACACACCAGGATTCCTTGGCTGGTATAGAGAAAGTACAAGATGAACCTAGAACGTCTTAATTGGGCTAGAAAGCAAGGAAGGGGTCAAAGAATGACAGGGACATATCAAAAGTTGACAGAAGCCAACCTGAATGGGGCTCCTACTGGCCAAATCAGAGAGAATTTGAGCACCAAAACAAATGATGCTAGCAATAGATTATTACCCATTAAATAAAATGAGTCCATACTGATATAAATAACTAAATACACTGAAAGTCTGGCAAGGAAAGGGATATTTACATAGTACCGCCTACAAAATACTCATTAATTATAAAAGAGAAAAGAGTAACTTCACAGTGAAGAAGGCTGGTAGACACCATCTTAAGCAAGATGCTGAAATGAACATCAATAGTCATGGGACAAACTAAAATCACCACCATCTAAAAGGATGCAATGAAATGAATACAGCACCAGTTCTGTAATATTTACTGCCAAAGATGCATAACGTAAGGCTGGTGATGACATTCTATAAAACACCTGCTATATCTGATATTCTACAAAATAATTGGCCTGTAATCTTCCAAAGTGTCAAGGTTATCAAAGTCAAGGAAAGACCGAGGACACTAAAAAGATATAGCTTCTAAATGTAACATGTGATTCTGAACTACATTCTTTTGCTATAAAAGACAGTTGGACAATTAGCAAAGCTTGAATGAGTGTGAGGAATAGATAATAGTAACCTAACAGTGTTTACTTCCTTATTTTTATGGTTGCATTGTGCTTATACAACCATCTTATTATGTAGGAAATAATGTGGGGTTGATGGAGGGTCATGTCAGCAACTCATTCTCAAATGACCCAGAAAAGCTAAGCTTGATATCATTTTTAAAATTATTTTAATAAAAACAAAACAGATGGTGAAGATCTAGAAATACAGCAGTAGCAGTGGGAGTAGAGAAGAAAGGTATTTTTCCAGGGTCACAGAGTGAAGTTAAAGGTAAGACTGAGACTAGACTCTTTCTGAACCTCGTATTTCCTTCCTGCTATACAGAGCTTGTGTGGTGCCAAAGAAAACTCTTCTAAGAATTAGGTTACGTGTCTGGTAGTGATTAAATATTGGGGGATATAGAAAAAAAAAAGAAGATAACAAGTCTTCAAGTGAGTCAGGCTGAGGTTTACAGGACATCAGGTTTTAGGTGAGGAAAAACATATTCCAGACTCCCCCATTTGATGAGAACAAAGTTTAATGACCTCAAATGTTCTTCAACACTGAGATAATGACCTTGTTAGTCCTTGTTCCCATTTTGGCCCAGTCCTATGAGTGTCCGAATAACCAGTGACTAAATTAGTCTCAGACCTACTGTCTCCTCCAAAGTCTAGTACTGTTTAGACAGTGGGAACAAGCTGTGGCTGTCAACAAAAGCAAATTTTATCCTTTCTTAAAATGGACCACTGTGACCCACACTATCAAGACCTTTTCAAAACAAATGCGATAGAGGAAAACATCTCTTTACCAAAGGCAGCAAAAATATAATAGAAAGAATATGAACTCTAGAGTTAGATCCAGTTGTGATTGCTGACTGTGCCCCTTGGGCTGATTATTCAAACTCTTTGAACTGGAATTTCCTCCTCTCTTAAATGGGGACGAATAATTGTTGTGAAGTATTAGGAAAAGAATCTTTAAAGCACATATCAAATGTGCCAAAAACACAGAAGTCTAAAATGTAGTAATTTATTTCAGGGGTCCCCAACTCCCAGGACCAGTACCATGGCCTGTTAGGAACTGGGCCTCACAGCAGAGGGCAAGGGAGCAAAGCTGAGCTCCAACTCCTGTCAGATCAGCAGCAGCATTAGCTTCTCATAGGAGCACAAACCCTACTGTGAACTGCACATGAGAAGGATCTAGGTTGTGTGTTCCTTATAAGAATCTAATGATAAACATAATACATTTGAATCATCCTGAAACCACCCCCACCCCCACAAGCTCAGTCCATGGAAAAAATTGTCTTCCCTGAAACCAGTCCCTCATGCCAAAAACGGGGACCGGTGATTCATTTAGTGCATTTTTCCTACATTATTTGCAACATTTTGCTAGTATTTACATTATCTGCACTATTTTACAACATTTACAAGATAATTTGCACTTCTGCTACATTATGCAACTCTACCTTTTGCAAATAACCAATATATAAAGCTTTGTATGTATCTAAGATATAATTTATGTCTCATATCAACAACCCTGAGAGATTATGCAATAGAAGTGTTATTCTCTAAGGAACTGAAGTATGAACAGAATGAACTGACCTACCCAATGTTTAACAATGAGTTAAATATACAGCTGAGTCCTGAAAAATATGTACCCCTGATACCCTCTTCAGTGGTCTTTTCCTCTCATAGGATTTATGTGATGCTAAGGGAAATGGTCTTTCTTAAGAGTTACCCCTCTCACCAGAATGTGGACTGATATGGAAGGCAATCATCTCTCTGAGATGAGAGTGCAGTCAAGGCCAACTAAGAAAGAAGTAAAGCATCTTCTCCCCACTCTGAACCAGAACAGGAAGACTCATCTTTCTAGCTATTTGGAGCAATCAAAATGGCACTCTTCATAAGGACCTAAGTGAAGGAAGCCCCACAAAAGTCAAGTAATTTCACAACATGTCATAACTAGAAGGGGTCTTAAATACCAAGTCTAACTTGCCCATGTATAGATGGTGAAGCTGATATCTGGAGAAGAGAAAGGATATACCTGAAGTCACAAAAAGTAACAATATGCCAATCCTACAATTGCTGAATGGCCTTAAAATAAGGTCACTCTAAAGTTCACTTCGTAACTGTTTATCACCCATCAACACAAGGTACTGTCTTTATCCCACTCTTGTGCTCTAAAGTTTAAGCCTGTGTGGTTTTTTTTGTCTCCTCAATTAAAGTGAATAGCCCCATCTTACTCATCTGTGTACTCCCACAAGCTTAAACAGTTGGTGCTCAACAAGTACTTTTAATAAGACATAATGATTCCAGATATGCAAGGTTGTTTTAATATCCAAAAAATCAATTCATTAATACCCCACAATAACACAATAAAGGGAAAAAGCCAGAGAATTATCTCTGTCGACACAGAAAAGCATTTGACAAAATCTGATACCCTCTTACAATAAAATACTCAAGAAATGAGGAATAGAAGGCAACGTCCTTAATCTGATAAAAGGCATCTATGAAAAACCACAGTTAATATCATACTTACCTGGTAAACAACTGAATGCTTTCTCCCTAAAATCAGAAACAAGACAAAGATGTCCATTTTTGCTGCTTCTATTTAACATTGTACTGAGGGTTCTAGCCAGAGCAATCAGGTGTGTGTGTGTGGGGCGGGGGGGTTCCCTCAACCTTACATGGTTCTAGCTGTGTCCTTATACTCAGAGACAGCCAGACAGAAAGCTGCATTTTCTCTTCTATCTACCCACATGAGTACATAAAAC
>NW_016811202.1:745551-748988 GCF_001698545.2 Rhinopithecus bieti
TGGGGCGGGGGGGGGAGGGGGGGGGCGGGAATAAAGAAAGAAAAAGAAAAGAAAGAGAAATAAAAGCACCTAGATTAGAAAAAAGGCAGTTTAGCTGGTTGTGGTGGCATGCACCTGTAGTCTCAGCTACTCAGGAGACTAAAGCTGAAGGAATGCTTAAACCCAATAAATCAAGAACTAAGATTGTACAACTGCACTCCCGCTTAGGTGGCAGAATGAGACCCTATCTCAAAAAATAAAAAGTAAAGCTATTTATATTCACAGATGACATAATCTTGTATACAGAATATTCTAAGGAATCAACACCAAAACAACAAATCTGTTGGAATTAAAAAGTTCAGCAAGGCTGCAGGATACAAAAATCAACTGTATTTCTCCACACAGCAATGAACAATCCAAAATTGAAATTAAAAAAAAAATCATTTACAATAGCATTAAAAGAAAACAGAAGTGTAAAACTTGTACAACCTTGAAAAGAAAACAAAGAAGACTAACACTTCCCAATTTCAAAACTTGATTATAAACCTAGCGTAATCAAGACAGTACGGTACTGGCAAAAGAACAGAGATACAGATCAATTAAATGGAACTGACAGTCAAGAAATTAATGCTTATGTTTGTGGTCAACTGTTTTGCAACAAGAGTGCCAAGACAATGCAATGAAGAAAGAATAGTCTTTTCAACAAATGGTGCTGAAACAACTGGATATAAACATGCAAAATAATAAAAATTGAGCTCTACCTCATACCACATGGAAAAACTAACTCAAAATGGATCATAGCTTTAATTGTAAGAGCTAAAAGTATAAAACTCTCAGAGGAAAACATAGGTGTAAATATTTATGACCTTGAATGGTTTCTTAGATATAACACCAAAATCAAACAACAAAAGAACTAAATAAACTAGACTACATCAAAATAAAACTTTTGTGCTACAAATAATGTCATCAAGAAAGTAAAAAGACAATTCACAAAATTGGAGAAAATCTTTGCAAAACATATATTTGATAGGAGACTTGTATCCAGGATATATAAAGAACTCTTATAATATTAGTAAAAAAGAGGCCGGGCGTGGTGGCTCACACCTGTAATCCTAGCACTTTGGGGGGCCAAGGCAGGCGGATCACGAGGTCAGGAGATCGAGACCATCCTGGCTAACACGGTGAAACCCCATCTCTACTAAAAATACAAAAAATTAGCTAGGCATGGTGGCACACGCCTGTAGTCCCAGCTACTGGAGAGGCTGAGGCAGGAGAATCACTTGAACCCAGGAGGTGGAGGTTGCAGTGAGTCAAGATCACGCCACTGCACTCCAGCATGGGTGACAGAGCAAGACTCCGTCTCAAAAAATAAATAAATAATAAAAAGACAAACCAATTTAAAAATGGACAAAGGATCTAAATAGACATTTGTCCCAGGAAGATATCCAAGTGGCCAATAAACACATGAAAAGATACTCAAAATCATTAGTCTTTAAGGAAATTCAAATCGAAACCATATGAGATAAATACCACTTCACACCCACTAAGATACCTAAAATAAAAAGATAGTAAGAAGTATTTACAAGGATGTGGAGAAATTAGAACTCTCATACACTGCTGGTGGAAATGTAAAATGGTACGCCCCCTTTAGAAAACAGGTAGTTCCTCAAAAAGTTAAACACAGAGTTAGCACATGACCCTGCAATTCTACTCCTAAATATATACCTAAAGGTAAATGAAAATATATATCTACACAAAAATATGTACATAAATGTTCATAGTAGCATTAGTCATAGCCAAAAAATGGAAACAACCCAAATATCCATGAACTGATAAATGAATAAATAAAATGTGGGGCCAGGGCGCGGTGGGCTCAAGCCTGTAATCCCAGCACTTTGGGAGGCCGAGGCGGGCGGATCACGAGGTCAGGAGATCGAGACCATCCTGGCTAACACGGTGAAACCCCGTCTCTACTAAAAAAATACAAAAAACTAGCCGGGCGAGGTGGCGGGCGCCTGTAGTCCCAGCTACTCGGGAGGCTGAGGCAGGAGAATGGCGTAAACCCGGGAGGCGGAGTTTGCAGTGAGCGGAGATCTGGCCACTGCACTCCAGCCTGGGTGACAGAGCGAGACTCCTTCTCAAAAAAAAATAAATAAATAAATAAATAAAATGTGGTATATCCATACAACAGAATTCAGCAGTTAATACAATTACATAGATAGAAATAAACAGAATTTCATACAATAGAATATTTTTCAGCAAAAAATATTGCCAAATATTACTCAACAATAAAATGAAAAACACACATTACAACAACCACGTTACTTTTAGGAGGACAAAATATTCTTTTTTTTTTTTTGGAGGGGGGATGGGGTCTTGCTCTGTCACCCCCAGGTTGGAGTGCAGTGGAACTATCACGGCCCACCTGTAACCTCAACCTCCTGGGCTCAAGAGATCTTCCCACCTCAGCCTCCCAAGCAGCTGAAACCACAGGGACACGCCACTATGCCCAGCTAATTTTATTTTGTTTGTTTGTTTGTTTATTTATTTATTTATTGAGACAGGTTCTCACTCTATCACCTGGCTGGAGTGCAGTGGCATGATCTCTGCTCACTGCAACCTCTGCCTCCCGGGCTCCACTAATCCTCCCACCTCAACTTTCCGAGTAGCTGGGAATACAGGCGTGCACCACCACGCCTGGCTAATTTTTGTATTTTTTGTAGAGACAGAGTTTTGCCATGTTGCCCAGGCTGGTCTCCAACTCCTGAGCTCAAGAGATCTGCCTACCTCGGCCTCCCAAAGTGGTGGGATTACAGACATAAGCCACCAGGCCTGGCCCAGATAAATTTAAAAACTTTTTTTGTAGAGACAGGGTTTCCCTATGTTGCCTAGTCTGGTTCCCAAACTCCTAGGCTCAAAGGATCTTCCTGATTCAGCCTCCCAAAGTGCTGGGATTACAGGCATAAGCCACTATGCCCAGCTAAGACAAAATATTCTAAAACTAGATTGTAGTACTTCTACAACCCTGTGAATATACTTTAAAAAAAAACTGAAATTAAAACCCCACTGCAAACAAGGAAAAAACCCAAACACTGAATTGTATACACTCTAAGTAGGTGAATTTTATGGTATGTGAATTATCTCGGTAAAGCTGCTAAACATATCCATACACACATACACAACTGTGGTAGAACAGCAAGAATATCCACTGGACTTAAAGGGTCAGGTTGAGGTCAAATCCTGGTCTATCACTCCCTATCTATATGATCATGACTTCACACTGAACCTTAGTTTATCTGTAAAGTTAGGATAAAAATAGTAATCCCTGCCTTTGCAAGGTGGCTGAAAGATTATGTAAGAAAACAGACATGGAATATATATATTGCATATAGCTAATTTCCAGAGACACATATTTTCTTTTCTTTGTTTTTTTTTTGTTTTGTTTGAGATGGAGTCTC
>NW_016811202.1:751100-772726 GCF_001698545.2 Rhinopithecus bieti
TTTTTTTTTTTTTTTGTATTTTTAGTAGAGACGGGGTTTCACCATGTTAGCCAGGATGGTCTCCATCTCCTGACCTCGTGATCCGCCCGCCTCGGCCTCCCAAAGTGCTGGGATTACAGGCGTAAGCCACCACATCCAGCCCACATATTTTCTCTTAGTAGATATCCCTTATCACTAGTATTACCGAACAAAATCACTGAAAATGGAAGAGGACATTTTCCTCAACTAATTTAAGCAGCTTTGTGTGTTTTTCTAACAAACTAAAGGGAAAATGAGCAGACCCCAATGTTTACAATGAAGAGTAAGAAGGCACTAGAGTATATATACATAGGCACTAACAGTGCAGTTCTGAATAAAGAAGGGTTAAAGTAGATACTCCAACTGCCTTCTTCTCCTATAATCCAAACTCTGCTTTCTGTTTCAATTGGTAGACCATGACCACCACATCACCACTGAAATAGGAAGGTGTTCAGGAGAAAGAACATGATTCCCAGTTCCAGGTTGGCAGGGAGAATGAGGTTTCCGTTTCTCAATAGACACTTATTCTATGGTTGGAGGCCACACCGGGATATCCCTGGTGGGCAACCAAAGATGGGAAGGAGAAAAGAACAGCTGTTTAATACTTTTGTTTACAGAAAAGAAAACCAACAGATTTGCCTAAGACCACAGAACAAAATCATATAGCTCTTATCATGATAGGCATGTGGCAAGCAGCACTATGTTGTACAAAGAAGTCTGGGCTTAAGGATAGAAAAAAATCAGATCTAGTCCCAGAAGTGCTACCAAGCTGCTATATAATCTTGACTAAGTCAATTTATCCCTCTCTCTTAATTACCTCTCATGTGCCTACTGATTTAGAATTTTCATAAAGTGACCACTGCATGCAAGACACTTTGCTGGAATATTGTGAACAAAACAGAGTTCTACATTTATGTAATTTACAGGACAGAATACTGCAGAAGTCAGATGTTAAAGAAATAAACAATCTAATTATAACATAATTACAACTTGTGATACACAGCCAGTGCCAATTAGGAAGTAAGATGTGCGCAGGAAAGCACATATGCAGAAGAAAACCTCACCAACAAACTCCAAATGACAAATGAGAAGAAGCTTCTCTCAGCTCTCCCTCCATCACAAACAGGGACTCAGTATTTCTTTGCTGTACAGTATGTCACCTGACTGCTTGCTTCTTAGTATAGCTGGAAGCATCATGGTCAATCACAAATAAACTAAAATGTGCAACAGATGCCAATCAGTTGCATCAGTTACTATGAGATCTTACACAAGCCTCTTTCTCTCTCTGAGTCTGTTTCTGTATCTAAAAAATGGGGATGATACTACCTATTTCACAGTATTGTTCTGAGGATAAAATAGGAAAAAGTAGTCTGGAAACTAAAACAATGAATTGGGATAACAACACTAAATCATTAAGATAAAGACATAAATCATTTACTCTAGTGTGTCTTCAACATTCAGTAGCAGGTTAGGCATAGAACAGATCTATGCCTATCAGTTCCCATCTGTAAAACAATGATAACATCAGAACTCGCTTCACAGAGTGATTGTAAGGATTAAATGAGATAACATATAGGTCAGGTACTAGCACAGTCCCTGACACATACTTATAAAAACATTAACTGCTATTAATTCACTTAACCTTGCTTTCCTTCAATTTCCTCATCTGTGAAACAGTGACAGTAAGAGTACCTAACTCATACGATTATTACGGGGATTAAATAAAGGCTTAGAACAGTGTCTGGCACACAATGAGTGCTAAACAAGATTATAATAATATTATTAATTGGCACATGCATACATATGTAACAAACCCGCACATTGTGTACATGTACCCTAGAACTTGAAGTATAATTTTTTAAAAAGTTAAAAATAATAATAATATTAATTTTATCTTTTAGCTGTCCCCACAGTTCACATGAATACAGACCACTGGTTCTCAACAAAAGTTGATTTTGCCTTCCAGGTGACATTCAGCAATGTCTAGGTTTTTATTGTCATGACTTGGGGAAGAGGCAGCTACTGCTGGCATCTAGCAGGCAGAGGACAGGGATGCGACTAAACATCCTATGATGCACAGGACAGCCCCATTCTCCCCCGAAGACTTATGTGGTCCAAAATATACACAGTACCAAGATTGAGAAATTCAAATATAGACTAAACAAATGAAATAAAAGTTCTCTCATGAACTCCTCTGAACTCTTTCAGAGTATATGGATCTCTCTTCTAGACTTTATTAGATAGGTATAAATGTTTTAGATATCTCCAAGACTTAGAATGAGCAAGTCATCTACAAAAGAATAGATACTCAATAGGAAAGCCAACACTGGAACTCAAGTCTCCTAATTTCCAGACTTGTGCCGCTTCCAAGAGCTAACTCAACCGTATGTCTCAGGTACCTCACAAGCATTTCCTCTCCTTCTCTCTCTTCTCCTTGGACTACCCAGTTTGAAAATAACATCTATTTCTTTTCCAGCATCATCAGAGGTCAAACACAGTGCTGGTCTCTGTCCCCATCCTCCCTAGTCAAAATACCTTCCCGAGGAACTGTCCTTCTGGGGAGACCCCAGGACACTTACAATCATGGCAGAAGGTAAAGAGGGAAACAGGCACATTACACAGCCAGAGCAGGAGTAAAAGAGAGGGGTGCAGGAGGTGCTACACACTTTTAAACACAGATCTCATGAGAATTCACTCACTATCATGAGAACAGCACCTAAGGGATCGTGCTAAACCATTCATGAGAAATCCATTCCCACGATCCAACCACCTCCCACCAGGTCCCCACCTTCAACGTTAGGGATTACAATTAAACGTGAGATTTGGGCCCAGGACACATATCCAAACTGTATCAAAGGCTTACCTCCAAAACAGACAATGAGCTCCTTTAGGTGCTTCTATAAATGTTTGTGGATGGAGCCCTTTACCTTCTCGTGTTAGGCTGAAGAACAGCTTGATATTTTTAGACTGAAATCTGTATAATTTTAACTAATGCTGTTGCTCCCAACAGAAATCTCAAGGTACACAGGTCACATGGCACTTAAAAATATATAGTTTTAGAGCTTGGTAACAGCTTCTCTAAAAGAGCTGTTTATGGAAAGACATCTAGGTCTTGCTACCAGGAAACCACAGCCCTAACTTCAGTTCTGTCACAGAATCTCTGTGTATGACATTGGGCAGATGGTTTTACCTCTCTGGAACTCAGTCATTAATCTATAAAATGGTGATGAAACTAGACTATATGATCAGTAAATTTCTTTCCAGTACTAGTACGTTCTGCAAGCCCATGAAGAAATAAATTATTTTAATAAAAACCACTCACCCACAAAGACACGAGGATGAATTTGAGGCTCTAGAACTGAGCTCCTGGGTCTCTGTCTTGCCTGATTCTCTTAGCTGGAGGCAGACTGGAAGAGTCACACCCAATGGTCTGATATACATCATTACATTTGCCTAAGCCTCAGTTTCCTCATGTGAGAGGTCAGTGATTCGAAGCCATGAAGAGCATGCTATCTCCTCTATCTTTTAAATGTTAGGACTTTGGCTTTTAAGCCAAACTAAACTAAAGTTTAGTTTTAAAAGAAAAGCCAAAATACCTAACCAAGAAAATGAGTGCTTCTACTCTAGTTTTAAAACTAGAAGCCCCATAGAGGAGCATGCTATCTCTTCTATCATTTAAAAGTTAGGGCTTTGGCTTTTAAAACCAAAAAGTCAAAATATCTAACCAAGAAAATGACTGCTTCTACTTCTAGTTTTAAAAGCCAAAATTATAGATATACATAAAATAAAAAATGAGAGCCAAAATATCTAACCAAGAAAATGGCTGCTTCTAGAAGTAAAGGGCTCACCAACATGGAAGTATGCACACTGATACTAGAAAACTGCCTGGTAGGAACTTTGGAGAGAGAATTCAAACACGGGATAAAGGCTGTGTTAGAGGCCCCTAAAGGGAAATTTCAGTCCCTAATATTCTACAATTCTCTTTTCAGACCAGAAAGAATAACCCTTAGCAGACTTCTAGAGAAAAAAAAAAAATACCCAAGGGGTTT
This sequence comes from Rhinopithecus bieti, assembly GCF_001698545.2. Taxonomy (NCBI): domain Eukaryota; kingdom Metazoa; phylum Chordata; class Mammalia; order Primates; family Cercopithecidae; genus Rhinopithecus; species Rhinopithecus bieti. The sequence goes on from NW_016811202.1 coordinate 755,168, forward strand.
TCTGGTCCTATCCTTTCTCCTGCCCTCCTTCTATGTCTCTACCTCAGTACAATGGGTCATTCACTTCCAGAGACATCATGGCTATACTGTACTTGCCTTCTCTTTTCTGGGTTTAACATATGGAGGGGGAAAGAGGACTAAATTGTCAAGGAAATTTATATTGTCAAGAACCACGCCGGGCGCGGTGGCTCAAGCCTGTAATCCCAGCACTTTGGGAGGCCGAGACGGGCGGATCACGAGGTCAGGAGATAGAGACCATCCTGGCTAACACGGTGAAACCCCGTCTCTACTAAAATACAAAAAAAAAAACTAGCTGGGCGAGGTGGCGGGCGCCTGTAGTCCCAGCTACTCGGGAGGCTGAGGCAGGAGAATGGCGAAAACCCGGGAGGCGGAGCTTGCAGTGAGCTGAGATCCGGCCACTGCACTCCAGCCTGGGTGACAGAGCGAGACTCCGCCTCAAAAAAAAAAAAAGAACCATCAGATGCCTAAGTCTATATTAGGGAAAATTTCTCAGGAGAGTGGGAAGGTATAAGATTGTTTCTACTCAGCAGTACCTAAGCTCAAGGTGGCCACTGGCTTCTCAGGTCACACACATTAATGGCCCTCAAAATTAATGGTTAGAAACCTAGTATGGATATTTAATCTAGCCCCAGTCACCCAGACTAGTCTAAGATACCCCTGTCATCGGAGAATCAGGTGTTATAAACTTAATCCCCGGTGCCTCCACTGGGAAACGTTGGACCATTCACTGCTTCACTCTGAGCTTGAACAGTTCCAAGTGTAAAATGTGCCAATTCCAAGTATAAAATGAATATATCAAACAAGATCATTTGAAAAATTTCTTCAGTACTGATTTTGTTACTCTGCTACAAAATGATATTTTTTAGAATTTAATTAGCATCTATCCTAAACTTTCAAATATACGAGAACAAAAATAGCCAGGTGCAGGGGCTCACATCTATAATCCTAGCTACTGAGGAGGCGGAGACAAGAGGATAGTGTGAGGCCAGGAGTTTGAGACCAGTCTGGGCAAAACAGTGAGACCCCCATCTCTAAAAATAAAAAATAAAGAACAAAAATAATAATAATAAATACTTAGCACCTACTATAAGGGCACTTACTATAACGGCAAGTACCATACTTAACACACTTATTTTCTTTAAGCTTCACAGCAATCCTAATTTATAAATGAGGAAACAAACTGAGAAAGGTTTAAAAACTTGCCCATAGTCACACAGGTAAAGAGAAGACCTGGAACTTGACTTACCTCTACTGATTCTAAGTAGAACTCTTAGAATCTTTCTACTAAACCATTAATTTCCAGGCTTCTATTCCAAAATAGAATATTTACTTGGAAAGAAAGAAAACAGAGAGTAGGGAAAAGATGATTAGAGATAAGCTTCAATCAGCTAGTAAAGACCTGCTGCATACAGCAAGGGAAATAATATGCATTGAAGCCACCAAAAAACAGAGACCTTCTAAGCTGCTGGAAGCAAGATTCATCTGAATTCCTCCCACCTCTACCTGCTCCTCCCACCTCTACCTCCTCCATTAGTTTGTTCTCCAAAAGATAGCTGGGCTTGGGGATCGATATGAGCCAGGGAAAGTATGTTTACAGCTAAATAACCCGAAGGAGGCAGAGGCCAACTTAGAAAACCAGCCCTTCTCACCTGCTGCTAACTCACTTGACCCCCTCCCTCTCCCAAGAGGCCTGTTCCATACTCTGCCTTTCAAAGGAAGGCCTGTACCCCTGCAGACCTGGATCCTGTTCCTGAAGAAGCTTCAATCCGCTTAGAGACAGGAGATGCAGCCATCGGTATTTAATGCCCATTGCTCCCAATACTGTCTTTAAAAAAAAAAAAAACTAAAGGAAAGAAGGTGAGGAAAAGACCTAAGTTTCTTAGGAGACATGTAGGTCCATTTCTCTGCCATCCTATCTGTAAAAAGGAGGGTAATTCCATACCCCTTGGGCTACTCCTTGCTCAACGGCATCAGAAAAGCCAACTCGTTACTTTTCACTGAGAAGTCCTTTGAGAATTCAATCACTCAAACCAGTGGTTTCCAAGCTTTTTTCTCTCCACCTCTTTTTCCAAATAAATCTTACAGTAATGCCAATATCTCAACAGATGAAAAGTAGAGCTTCTCTGGCTGAAATGCAGGTGGGTAAGTTCTACTTCCTCAGCCTCTTCCCACCTCCCAACCTTACCCAGGTAGCCTGTGAGGCTTCACTTCAAACCCATGAGACTCTAGTTTAACACTTCCTTGTTATACTCAAGGGAAGGATCAGATGGTCAGTTAGTGGCAAAGCAGGAACTCAAACCCAGATGTACTGACTTCAAGGTTAGCTGATTTCCCATCTCATCACTACTCCTTTGAGAAGATCATGTAAAACTGAATGTGAGTTTTTAAAAGCATTAAGTATTGGAGATGTACAGTTTCATCAGGTAATTTTCTCCACAAGTAAAAAGGCAAAATGCTCAGACCTGCAAGGACAGTATCACCAGGTAGCACCCAATAGCAAAGAAATCCTCTTGTGTTCCCGACCTTCACTAAAGTGTCTGGTTGCTGGTAAAACAGACATGGTTGTGTTACCAACTTAGAAAAATTAGTAGTGGAAAAATGAGACCCAGAAGGCTTCTGAAGGATTCCCTGCTCCCTGCACACTCAGAAACTATCCCTTAAAGACATACAAGAATTCTCCTGGCCGGGCGCAGTGGCTCAAGCCTGTAATCCCAGCACTTTGGGAGGCCGAGACGGGCGGATCACAAGGTCAGGAGATCGAGACCACCCTGGCTAATACGGTGAAACCCCGTCTCTACTAAAGAATACAAAAAACTAGCCGGGCGACGAGGCGGGCGCCTGTAGTCCCAGCTACTTGGGAGGCGGAGGCAGGAGAATGGCGTAAACCCGGGAGGCGGAGCTTGCAGTGAGCTGAGATCCGGCCACCGCACTCCAGCCTGGGCGGGCGTCAGAGCCAGACTCCGTCTCCAAAAAAAAAAAAAAAAAAGAATTCTCCTCATATCCACCATGCCTGCAACACGGAATAGAATCTTAACCTGTTTATTAAAGTTAACTCCTTAATACATGATATGCATAGCCTGGTCTCAAAGTTTTTCTACCACTGTGAAAACCATGACTTGGAGGTAGCCAGCCTCTAAGATAGTACCCTATGTTCCCTGCCTCCTGGTATTTGCATCCTTGTAGAGTTCTCTCCCACAGGGTTGGTCTATGTGACTGAAAGAATACAACAGAAGTGACGGTACGTCACTTCCGAAGTTTGATTACATTAGACACAGCAGCTTCTGTTTTGATGACTCTCCTCTCTCTTGGATCTCCTCTTTGAGGAAGCCAGCTGATATGCTGTGAACTGCCCTGCCCTATGGACAGGCACACATGGCAAAGAACTGAAGCTTTTAGCCAACAGGCAAGAAGAAACTGAGGCTGGCCAAAAATGAATAGCATGAGTGAACTTCGAAGGAGTTCATTCTAGCCCTGCTTGAGCCTCCAGATGACTGCAGTCCTGAGCACAGTTTGGCTGTAACCCCATTAGAGACAGTGAAGCAGAACCACCCAGCCTGGCCACTCTAAGATTCCTGACCCTCAGAAACTGTGTGAAATAATAAATGTTTATTTTTTAAAAACTGCTAGTTTTGCAGGTAATTTGTCTACACAACAATAGATAACTAACACAACCATCAAACTAAGGTTTCCTGGGTTAACATCAGAAAGCCCCCATTATGAAACCAAAAGTCCAGCTGAAATGAAACCCAAAGCCTCAAGGCTTGGGGCTTCTCCTTAAACAACAACAGTTTCTGCTGCTTATTCACAGGGTGACCTTGTGCAATTCATTTCATCTCTCTTAGCCATGGTTTCCTTATTGAAGATACAGAGATATCACCTTCCTTGCAGATTATTGTGAGGATTAAATGAGAATAGTTTCTAAAAGTATCGAAAACAGTATAGGATCATACAAAGTAGGCCGGGCCTGGTGGCTCACGCCTATAATCCCAGCACTTTGGGAGGCCAAGGTGGGCGGATCACGAGGTCAGGAGAGCAAGACCATCCTGGCCAACATGGTGAAACCCTGTCTCTACTAAAAATACAAAAATTAGCTGGGTGTGGTGGCGCACGCCTGTAGTCTCAGGAGGCTGAGGCAGAAGAATCACTTGAACCCAGGAGGCAGAGGTTACAGTGAGCCGTGATCGCGCCACTGCACTGCAGCCTGGCGACAGAGCGAGACTCTGTCTCTTAAAAAAAAGAATTATACAAAGTAAATTGCTATAATAGACTGTGGAAGGCTCCCTAGCAAGCCTATTCCCAACAGCCACCAAAAGGAGATGGCTCTGCTCAGTGAAGTCAAATGGAAAGGCCTCTACTACAACACTTATCCAACTGTAATGTAAGTATCCCCGTCTATTACTGCCCCTCATAAATACAAGAAGCCATAATTACCAGAGCTTATTATGTATTAAGCAAAATGCTAAGTACATTTACATTATTTCCCATTTAATACTCCATTTAACATATAGGAAAACTGAAACTTAAGAGGTTAAAATGATTTGGTTACTAATGGAGCCAGGATTGAACCTCAGGAAAACTGAAACTTAAGAGGTTAAAATGATTTGGTTACTAATGGAGCCAGGATTGAACCTCAGATTCATGCAACTCTAAAGACCATGGTTTTTTCCATTAATTCAGTAAGCTTTTCATGATACCAAGGGATCTGGAAGTATCCAAAACAGAAGGCACTCAGGTACAACTTAATATAAGAAAAAGGAAGCAAAATCACGTTTCAAATTAATGAGAAAATTACAAGATTCTGAACCTGTCTAGGGCACCAAGCAACTGTGATACCTTCAGCAAGTTGTCTGTCAATGAAAAAAAAATCCCTCACATTTACAGTATATAGTATTCTGGAATCTACAAAGCATTTTGAAATATCTGCAAATATTTTATTGTCACAGCAACACTGGAGAGCAGTTTCAATTATCTCTATTCTATAAATGAGCAAACCAAGACTCAAAAAGAATTCCAGTGACTTGCCCATGGTTACTAAACAGATGGAACTTGCCAGACACAATACACCTAGATTTCTTTATTCTCAGACATAATATACCTAGATTTCCTTATTCTCAGAAAAGATGTACTTGAAACTAGAAAGTTTTAGGGAATAGCCAAAAGGTCACAGCAAGGACAAGAATCCAGTTTCCTTCTTATTCTCCTAACCCAGTGAGCTGCAGCCAGGTATGTAAACCTGGAGAGCTTCAAAAAAAAAAAAAAAAAAACCCGATGCCTGGGCCCCATACCAACCACCATCCCCCAAATTTAACTTATTCGGTCCAGGGTGGGACGTGGGTATCATCAGGAAGCTTATATTTTAAAGCTTCCCAGGTGTGATCATGCTCAAAACTATTTGCCTAACCCCAGAGCCACAGATTAAGAAATGTCCTGATTCACCCTCATTTTCTAATGCGAAATTCTCTGAGTGAAGCCATCTCTTTGTAAACTCATAACATTTATGAAGCAAAACATCTTCTATTATTGTGAATGGCCATGTAAGTTAAAACAATTTAATTTCTGTTGCCTAAGAATAAATTGTTATATACCATGCAGTCAACATCTTAACGGCCATGACTAGAAATGTGGCATACAGCAACAAAATTGGTTCTAGAAAAAGAAAAGCTGCCCACAATAGTATACTATACACAAACACAACTAAGCAAAAATCTGAAGTTGTCTTTTCCTCCAAATGTCCCTGTTTGGGGATGTCAAAACTCCTTGGTTCCACCAAGATGAATTCACCTCAAGTGTCCTCTGATGGAGGTCTGAATACTGCAAGGACTTATCCCATAGTATCTCTACTTCTTCTCTGCTAATCCAAATCCTACCTGACCAAGTTCTTTTCCTGACCATCCAGCCTACTGTTATGGGTTGAATTGTGTCACAAAAAAAAAAAAAAAAAGTTGAAATTCTAACCACCAATACCTTAGGATTGACCTTATTTGGAATTAGAGTAGTTACAGATGTAATCAAGTTAAAATGAGGTCATTAGGGTGGACCCTAATCCAATATAATTGGTGTCCTTATAAGAAGGGGAAATTTGGACACGAGAGACAATCACACACAGAGGTAAGATTATGTGAAAGGACAAAGGGAAAAGAAGCCATCCACAAGCCAAGGAAGGCCAGAGGGTAACAGAAACTAGGATAAAGGCCAGGAACAGATTCCTACCCTAGCACCTCCAGAGGTGGACCTGCAAAAACCATGATTTCAAACTTCTGGCCTCTAGAACTGAGAGACCACAAATTTCTGTTTTTCTAAGTCACGCAATCTGTGGTACAGCAGCACTAGGAAACTAATACAGCCACCCTTCTCTAAACTACTAAAGTTTGTACCCAGTTTATTTGGTGGAACTGTTCAATTTATTTTTAGTATATATATCCTACATTCTTAACGAAATCAAAGTTTTTCAAGGGCAGGAACACTATTTTATACTTCTTTGGTATCATCTACCATTCTTAGGGAAAGACTGACCTCAGGCAAGGTATTTGGGAAACATTCGCTCTCTTGTTCACTTTCTGGAAAATGTTCAACAACCACTGTTGTTTTAGAATGTGATAACCAGAAAATCACCTTTCCTACTTCTATAATTCTGTTTTGCACTGGAGTGAGCTATTTACAAATCTACATTTTTCTTCATGAGCTTTTTATATACATAGTATCTATTATATATAGAACCATGGAATGTTTGGGGCCAAGAGAGAGCTTAAAGATCATGCAGTGCAATCCTGAAGTGGCATCTTCTTCAACTTACAGATACCACTACTCTCTTCTTCATCGTAAATGCCCTATTCTCCCTTGTCTGTTGTATTAGTTATTGACTTTCAGGGCTCCTTCTCATCACCCCACCCCCACTACACAACAAGCACATTCAGGGTTGAAACTGTTTCATTCATCTTTATATCTCCAGTACTTATCACAGTTCATAGTACACACTCAATCAACAGTTCCTAAAGTATTATTTTCTCTTTCTTTGCCACTAGTCTGCGAGCTTCTCCAAGAAAGGAAGTGAATTTTAGTCATCTTTGTATCTCTAGGGTCTAGCACTAGCAGATAATAAATATAATATTTGTTGTTCATGATATTAAAATGTTTGACTCACTGTCTCTGTGCTAGGCTGTGCTAGCCTATCCTTTATTAAGAAGCTCAGACCCAGGCTGGGCACGGTGGCTCACACCTGTAATCCCAGCACTTTGGGAGGCTGAGATACAGGGGATCACCTGAGGCCAGGAGTTCGAAACCAGTCTGGCCAACATGGTGAAACCCCGAATCTACTAAAAATAGAAAAATTAGCCAGGTATGGCGGTGCAGGCTTGTAATCCCAGCTACTCAGGAGGCTGAGCCATGAGAACAGCTTGAACTCAGGAGACGGAGGTTGCAGTGAGCCAAGATCATGCCACTGCACTCCAGCCTGGCTGAAAGAGCGAGACCCTGAGGAAAGAAAGGAAAGAAAGGGAAGGGGAAGGGGAAGGGGAAGAAGGGGACCGCAGGGACAGGGAACGGGAAGAAAGCGGGGGCAGAAGGGGGAAGGCAACCGAGGGAAAGGAAGGGGGGAAAGGCAAAGGGAAAGGAAAGGGGGAAAGGAAAGGGAAAGGAAAGGGGAAAAGGAAAGGGAAAGAAAAGGAAAGGAAAAAGGAAAGGAAAAGAAAAGGAAAGGAAAGGAAAGGAAGAAGGAGAAAGGGAAAAGAAAGTTCAGACCCAAGGTCATATAGTTAGTAGATGATGGAGCTAAGATTTGAATCCAGAATATCTCATTGGAAGGTCTATCCTCTCATGTACTTTCATGGTAAAGTTTTATAACTCTAGATATAAATGCAACTTCAGTTTTCTATTCGTTTAACTTCCTTTGAAGTTTGTTTCTAGTTAAAGCTTGCAGATTGAAAACACATTTACTTATGTTCCCTCCCAAAATCACTCTAAAATGACGGTAAAGCTGTAAAAGAGGTATGAACGTCAACAATAAAGAGAATAGGTGAGGGGACATCAGACGGTAAGAGATTTCAAAACTTTTAGAAAATAGTGAAGAGGGGAGCTGTGACCAAAAAAAAAAGAAAACGGAGAGCAAAAGAAGCTGTAACCTAGAGCTCTGCATGGTCCCTGAGCAGCAAAGATGTGTGGTCCCTGTAAAACAGGATCCCTTCACCTGTAAATAATCACTGGATTAAAAACACATAAAGACACAGGAAGTATAAATCACTTACCCAAAACCACACAGAGATAAGAAGAGCTAGATCCTATTTTCGTTACCTTTCTATAACACATCCGCTATTAGTTAACTTAAAAGAACATAGGATGAATCAGCAGCCCATGCCACAAAACAAGGAGACAGAGGTGTTTCCCAGGGTATACATTTTGGCCTTCTTTACCAACTCCAGAGAGGTCCTTTGTGTTTGGGCTCTCCCTGGTGAGAACCTGTTCAAACAGTTGGGGTAAGAATCCCATTATTCTCATTGTTTGATTCTATAGCTCTGAAAGGTAGGTTAACAGCACCTAACAAAAATAGGACAAAACTTGGAGGCGAAAGATTTCAGAAGCACTAACACTGTTTCAAGTCAAAGCTGAGCTCATCTACTTTGCCCGTGGTAGTGTGAGAGAAGCAGCTTTTCATCCCTTTTTAGAACAGAACATGTCCAAAGGTAGGTGTTGTTATATCTGCTAACCAGCTGAAACAGATTCTCTTTTTTTTTTTCTTTTCAGGGGAAGTCTCGTGCCCAGGCTGGAGTGCAGTGGCACAATCTTGGCTCACTGCAACCTCCGCCTCCCAGGTTCAAGCGATTCTCCTGCCTCAGCCTCCCAAGTAGCTAGGATCACAGGTGTCCGCCACCACGCTCGGCTAATTTTTGTATTTTTAGTAGAGACAGGGGTTTCACCATGTTGGCCAGGCTAGTCTGGAACTCCTGATCTCAGGTGATCCGCCCGCCTCGGCCTCCCAAACTGCTGGGATTACAGGCGTGAGCCACCGTGCCCAGCCGAAATAGATTCATTTTTAAATGCCAAATTACAGAATTGTAATTGCCTACAGTTGCAATTAAGGCATTAATAACTCTAGGGCTATTTCTTAACACACAATTATGAGAGTACCACAGCTATTTGCTACCCATTCCACCATACTCCCATTTGAACTCTTGTCCATCCCTGCATTAAACACATCTACATACTCAATTTGTGTGTTTTTGATGTGCATAGAAAGAATCCTGAATTAGGAGTCAGAAGAATAATTCCAAATACAACTCAAGCTGTGGAGTCAGCAAACTTGGGTTTGAATCCCAATTCTCTGAGTTACCACCTGTGAGATCAGAAAATAATCATTTAATCTCTCTGGGCCTCAATTACCTTATATGTAAAATGGGAGACTCATACGGGAAAAAATGGGAAAATATGTCAGAGACCTGTTGTGAGGATTGGGAATATTTATTAGGCAACTTGCACAGCAGTAAGGCACTCAATGCATGGTACTTTCCTCTTTTATTGACCACCTAGTATTTGCTACATATTTCTAACCTTGGAATGGTTGTTTTGAAGAAGTGTTTAAGGAGAGGCAGAATACACAAAGTAATTACAATATAGTACAACACAAAATGTAACATTGTACAAACAAGTATAATATAATAAATGATGTCACAGCTATTAGAATAGAGTAACACATAAACACTGAAGGAAGAAATATTAATTCTGCCTAGGACAGGAGGACAATGTCAGAGTAGGCATCAGAGACAGAGATATTTGAAGTGGGTCTTGAAGGTTGTTGAGTGTAAGTACAGCAGGCAAAGGAAAACATGTTAAACAAACAAAAAGCTATGAGACACAAGTTAAGGGAACATGAGAAAGAATGTTTGGCATATTTCAGCAATAGTGTGAAAACTTACAAAGAAGTGATAGGTTATACAGAAACAGAAGTAAGATTAGCATGAGGAAGGGACTATCCTTGGGAAGTTTTTTTATGGAGAGAAAAGTGGTGTAATAGGCAAAAAGAGGTAGTTATCTGAGAAACTCTTGAAACTATTTAGCTGGAGAAGAACAGTAATAAAATCACTATTGTGATTATAAAGAATTGTCATGTGCTGCAAAGGTTGAATTAATTTTGTCTGACCCAAGGGACAGATTAAAGAAGGTGGATAGAAATTAAAGAATGATACTATACAAAAATGGCTAAGGAATATTAATGATATACAGAATGAGTGCTTGAAATTTAAAAGAAAATGTCCCTTCTGTAAGTTTTGAAATTAACCCAGAAAGCTCAAAAGAGAAACTCCTTCGATCTTAGCCTGGGCTAAGAACCCCAGGCTTTCTCTTCCTCTTTGGGGACAAGACTTGACTTGATGGGCCTTTGGTGCAACCAGGTTTGAGGAAGGTGCTTCCACCACTTCCTGAGGCCTTACACAATTCAATTCAACCTCAAAAGGGAACACTAGCCCACACAGAAACAGCTTAAAAAGAAAACTAAAGCAGGCAACAACTTTAAAGGAAACTAGGCAGTGGGCTTAAGGAGAAATGGGCAATGGGAACAATAAGAACATCAGAGGCACCAACTACCTGATCTCATGTTAATGAAGGAAGAAGAGCAGCAAGACCATTCAGTTCAACATCTCACTGTACACATACAGAAAATGAAGCCCAGAAAAGGGATAGGGCAGGTAAAGCCAGGCATGAAAACAACTTAACATAACACGTTAGAGTTCAGGCAGACTCTTTTACTTGTATTATCTCACTTTTCCTCAAAATAACACAGTGAAGGAGGTGTTATTTTCCCAATGAGACACAAAGAGCCTTAAGGCATTACAATGTTTGTGTTAGTTTTCCTTATGGGTTGCTGGAATTAATAATGCTTAATCCTTTCCTTTCCAATCCCATAGGTTAAAAAAAAAAAAAATCACCTTAAGGACTGGAGCTTCTCCAGGGAAATAATGTGGACTAGGAAACAGTTTCTCAATACCTTCACCCCAATTGCCCTATTTTATCTAGGACTTTCCAATGTATTACATATTCAATTTTTTAAAAAAAATCTGTTTCAGCCCTGTGCTGAGAACAGGGAGCAAAGATTCAAATCAGACATGCATGCATCCTCAAGGAGCTCCCATTCTGACAGCATAGACAAGCATGACAATTGATGATTATCTTTCAGTCATGAAGACTTGGTTTCAAATCCTGGGTCTGCCCTTACTAGCTAAGGCAAGTAATTTCCTTTCATCTAAACTTCAGACTCCTTTTCTGTGAAATTGAAGGCAATACCCTCAGTCTAACTGAAAGTATTAACTTGTGAGTATTTGGAAAGATAATTATTTAAAGCACCCAGCAGAATGTCTGATCCACAGTATATATGCTCAGAAGGTATTTACTGAATTAATGGCTTACATAAGAGCATTATGTTTTCTCATAACCCTGGACCCACTGAGAGAATGATGTTTGCCTGATCATGTGGGTTTCATGTTCCCCAACTCTCATGCATTAAAACCACAAGCCCCTCCCCAGCATTAAAAACCTGAAAGAACCTGGCAGGTCCCACACAGTGACTAGGGATGAAGGAAATAGCTGTCTGGCCTGACCATATTTGCAAAGGGAAGTAGGCAGCAGAGCAAGGCCTAAAAAACCCAAGACCTGAAATCCTGCAAATCCTTATGATTAAAGACTAGAAAAGCCTTGTTAAATACAAATATCTCTGCAAGGTGAAGCTGGGATGAAGAATGAGGAGCCATTAGGGATTTATGGAACTCCATGGGCCACAGAAGTTCTCCACTTTAGATAGATATTCCTTCAAAAAACTATATTGGCATATCTACTGTGGGTCAGGTGTTGAAGCAGCAGAGGACTTAGACTTGGTTCCAGCTTTTGAGACACCAAGAATATCAGAGACTGAGATCACAAGGAAAAATGGTTTCACCACTAAGGTCCTGACATACTGCTATTCAGTGGGCTGCAACTGCCTGCAGAAGTGACCCAAGTTTCCCAGTTACCAAGTTTCCTCCTCCTCTTTTTCAATCCATTTACCACAAAACCTGCCATGTCTAGAGGCCCTTCTCTGGGCAGAAGAGCTTGCCTATGTGCCACAGGAGTTTAGAATGGAAATCTGACTAACAGCAAAGCTCATACCTTACACCACCTATAGCCTCTGGAATCAAACTCCACAAAACACTTTAAAACCACAGAACAAGAAGTTCTGATATATTTATTTTAAGACTTTAGGGAAACAGTTCTGAGAAGATAGAACTAAGTCTTCGGAGAATATCTCAAATATTTATTGACTACCTATTATGTTCCAGCCACCACTTTGAATGCTTTATAATGGGGTTCAAGACATGCTACCCCAAAATATGACATCTTAGCATATGAGAAAACAGCAGACACAGGAAAGTATTCTCACTCCCAGCTTCCCCTCACCCTTCTCCCCTGAAGCAGGTCATCAGATCCTCATTCAAGAGGTACCATCCTTATTTCCAGAGGAAAGGCTCATTTTTCTCTGAAGACACAGGGACATACAGAAAAGTCTGAACAAACCGGCCTTGCTAAACTCCCTCCAACCTGATCCTATTTATTACCATTACATCATACCACCTTTGTCCAATCATATTTCTCCATGACTACCCACTTCTTCCATCAAACCTAAACCTAAAAATACACAAGTTTGCCTGTTTCTTTGCGTCTTCATTTCCTTAGGAAGACTCCCATGTCATGTAAAACTTGTATTAAATATATTTGTATGCTTTTCTCTCGTTAATGTCTTTTGTTACAGGAGCCTCAGCCATGAACATAGCAATGGGAAAAATATTTATTTTCCCCTATATTTATATATATTAACGTCCTCAAAACAACCCTGTAAGAGAGCTATTATTGTCTCAATTTTACAAAGAAAAGACTAGGTTCACAGAAATTAAGTGACTTGCCCAAAATCACACAGTTAATAAGTGATGGAGCTAAAATTCATAAGTAAATTGGCCATGTCCACTTTAAAGTCTTCATTTCATTTTTTCCCCTGCAACTCACATTTCATTCTAATGATAACCCTGTGAGGCAGAGTATCAACATAATTTCATTTTACAACTAGGAAACTGGTGCCTCAGGAAGTGATATTACTTTCTGAGAAACAGGTCAGTAAGTGGCAGAGCCACAGTTTGTACTCAGATTTCAGGCCCTCAAATCTGCACTCTTTACACTACCCCACAATTCCTCTTATACTTGCCTTGCAGAGAGGTGTAGTGAAAATATACTTAATAGGGAGTCAGAAGTGCTGAGATGTGGTCTTGACTCTGTAACTAACTTACATTACATAATATTGAATGTGCTGCTTTTCTTCTCTTGGCTTCAGTTTCTCATCCATAAAATAAGGGTGTTGAATTAGACATCTCCTAGGGTCCCCTTCAGCCAGTAACCCAACTAGTCTATGAGAAGCAGTTTCTCTAGTTTCCTTGCCACTCAAGCAGTAACTTTCTAAAAGAAAAAAAAAAAAGACTGGTTATTTACAGTATAGACAAAGGTGGAAAATGCTCAGCACCAAAGAGTAGAAATTACCCATTCAAATGCATATTTACCTTCCTCAAACACCCTAGATAGAAACAAAGAAAAAGCCATAAGCCACCTAATAACAGTGTTGGCCATCTAATAACATACCAAGTAGGAGTAAAGAGTATGTTCATGGTAGGATCTAAGATAGAACACTTCTTAGTGGATCCCTAACACTTCTATCCACTAGCTTTCTCTCTTCCTAGGTTGGCACATCAGCTCTGCCTCACTTACAGCAAATCAGGCTTATGACTTTAACTAAATCCCACCAGATCTAAACAATCTACAAATGACTTTTGACTAATATTACAGAAAAAAAAAATGAAAGCCCTGGGTGTAAATTCTTCCATGCCAAGAAATAGGAAGAAGGAAGAAATGGGATATATAAGATTTTGGAGGCCAGGTGTGGTGGCTCACGCCTATAATTCCAGCACTTTGGGAGGCCGAGGCAAGCAGATCACCTGAGGTCAAGAGTTCGAGATTAGCCTGGCCAATATGGTAAAACCCCATCTCTACTAAATATACAAAAATTAGCCAGGTGTATGGTGCACGCCTATAGTCCCAGCTACTTGGGAGGCTGAGGCAGGAGAATCGCTTGAACCCAGGAGGCGGAGGTTTCAGTGAGCTGAGATCGCGCTATTGCATTCCAGCCTGGGCGAAAAGAGCAAAACTCAGTCTCAAAAAAAAATTTTTTTTTGGAAAATTATTTCCCTGTCTGCCCTAGTTTCTTTATATATAAAGCAAGGGAGCAAGTCCAAACCGATTCTAAACACTTTTCCCACTCAAACTTAACATGAACTTGTAAGTATTCTATATTTAGAAAATGTGAGATATATTTTTTTAAAAAACAAAACAAAACAAAAAACAAGAGGGAAAAGGGCATGGTATTACAAATCTTAATTAACTCACAGAAGAAAATAAAAAGGAATGAATTATACTGCCAGGAAGAACATAAAATATGTATGGTCACAGTAAGCTGAATACATCTTAGTTACAAGAGCAAAAGGAACTGCACTATCCCTGTAACAGTCGAAGTAAATAATTCATATAATGCCCCAGGGTAAGACTGCAGAGGCAGAACCCATGTTCATGCAGTTAAACCAGAGCTGATCTGAATATGATCAAAGTTCCAACACCAGGCTGGGTGCAGTGGCTCACACCTGTAGTCTCAGCACTTTGGGAGGCTGAGGCAGGAGGACTGCTTCAACTCAGGAGTTCAAGACCAGCCTGGCAATATGGCGAAACGCCATCTCTTCAAAAAAATACAAAAAAATTAACTGGGTATGGTGGCCAGTGCCTGTAGTCCCAGCTACTTGGCAGGCTGAGGTAGGAGGTTGAAGCTGCAGTGAGCTATAATCAGGCCACTGTACTCCAGCCTACGTGACAAAGCAAGACCTTGTCTCAAAAAAATAAAAATAAATTAAATAAGTAAATAAAATTCATACTACTTTAGCCAATTATCATCATTCATATTCTGTAGATCTTTTTTTTTTTTTTTTTTTTTTGAGACGGAGTCTCGCTCTGTCGCCCAGGCTGGAGTGCTGTGGCCGGATCTCAGCTCACTGCAAGCTCCGCCTCCCGGGTTTACGCCATTCTCCTGCCTCAGCCTCCCGAGTAGCTGGGACTACAGGCGCCCGCCACCTTGCCCAGCTAGTTTTTTGTATTTTTTAGTAGAGATGGGGTTTCACCGTGTTAGCCAGGATGGTCTCCTGACCTCGTGATCCACCCGTCTCGGCCTCCCAAAGTGCTGGGATTACAGGCTTGAGCCACTGCGCCCGGCCATATTCTGTAGATTTTTACCTGTTAATATGCTACATTATGAACTAGGCACTTCCACATATATTTGTCCATTTAATTGTCTTAACAACCCAGTGGTTATATTCCCTATTTTACAGAAGGGAAGTCTGAAACTCAATGAGGTAAAAAAGACCAGGATGAGAATCCAAACTCTGGCTCCAAGTTCAATATACTCTATCCGTATTATAACCTATCTCCTTCGTTGTACAGGTCCCTCAGACAGACAGACATCCGGTTTTATATCTCACAACAACCACCACCTTGTGAGCTAGACATTCAAGATTCCTCACGAACTGGTCCCTATCCATCTCTCCAGTTTTGAAATGGATGCTTTTGGCTGCCTACCCAGCATCCATTCCCTTCTTCTCCCTTCCCAACAGAGCCCAGACCTTTTTTCTATCAGGTGTTCATCCTTCATCAAACAGTTTCTAAGGCAGTTCTCAAATTTTAGCAAGAAACCAAAATCATCTGGAGGGCCTGTTAAAACACAGATTCCTGGGTCCCACACCCAGAGTTTTTGATTCGTAAGCCTGAGATGTGGCTCCAGAATTTGCATTTTTAGCAAGTTCCCAGAACACAACACTTTGAGAACCACTGTCCTCAGAGAAAGCTGACCCCATTCCTAGCTCCAAGAGTAGGTCCTGATTGTACATCCAAACCAAACATGGTAATTCCATTCTCCTTGCCAGTGATTAGTTCTTGAATCAGATTTAGGTTTACTCAATCAGCACCTGGCATGTCCCTAGAAACTCTTGTAGTTCAGGGATGGGCAGGTGATCTATATTGATTCAATTTGACTGAGGAGAAGAAATTTTTGTCCATTTTGTGAAATAAAGTCAGTCAGTCTCTCTCCCTTTCTCTCTCATCCACTGGTGAATAAAAAAGCTTATCTCCCCAGCTGGTCTTGTCAGTCAATTTACTACCATGATGGAAGCCTGCTTGTGGATAAAGGTAACACAAGTATGATAAAAACTTCAACATGATTTCAGCCAAATTTGAGTCAGAATTTCTGTTTACAGAATTCCAAATGATACACAATTTGGTACTAGAAGAGGGTACAGCCACCTGAATATTCTCTAGGGCACAATGTATACACTGCTTTGCTCAACACGTATTCCAACTCCTTTCTAGCTTAGCAGGCACTACAGAGGTTGAAAAGAAAAAAACGTTACTTCTCAGATTTCCTTCTAAATGTGATTTAGGTTCTGCCAATCAGATGCTCTCAGACTAGATACTGATTGGAACTAAATTGGATGATGGGAGAGACTGGCACAGAACATCCCTTTTGTTGGAACACACTGCAGCAGCAGCAGCATAGCTCTCTATCTAGCAACTGTAGCAACAGGTTCCTGATTCTGGCAAAGAGCAGTATCCTTGAGGACTCAGTTATTTAATGTAGTTCAGGGAGTTTGTTCCTGGAAGCCCAGCCTGGGTCCATTTCTTCAATTCTCCCAAAGATTCCTAAATCTCTCTGATATTCTTTAATAAATCTGTTTTGCTTAAACTTGCTAGAATGGACTCTCTGGTTTGCCCCTATTAATAAGAGCCATGACAAATAAGATAACATATAATATCTACTATCATATTCCCATAACACCTGGCCCTTTCCTACCATGTCTTTGCATCAGCTCTTCTATCTGTGGAATGTCCTCCCTCAAAATCACCCCATTTGCAAAAGTTATCTACTTCCTCCATGAAGAGATTTACATAAAGAGGAAGAAAGACTTACATAAAGGAAGAAAGACTTGACAGGAGACTGAGCCCTGAAGAATGAGTGGTATGTCATCTGGTAGAAAGGGACAGGGAGGAAGGAGAGGGCTATTTCAAGCGCAAAGATCAACATTTACAATAGTAATAAGGTGTCTCTTGCCACCAAAGACTGCACCTACAAATTCAACTTCTTAAGAGTTGGAAATGGCCGGGCGCGGTGGCTCAAGCCTGTAATCCCAGCACTTTGGGAGGCCGAGACGGGCGGATCATGAGGTCAGGAGATCGAGACCATCCTGGCTAATACGGTGAAACCCCGTCTCTACTAAAAAATACAAAAAACTAGCCGGGCGATGAGGCGGGCGCCTGTAGTCCCAGCTACTCGGGAGGCTGAGACAGGAGAATGGCGTGAACCCGGGAGGCGGAGCTTGCAGTGAGCTGAGATCCGGCCACTGCACTCCAGCCTGGGTGGCAGAGCAAGACTCCGTCTCAAAAAAAAAA
>NW_016811202.1:773013-791078 GCF_001698545.2 Rhinopithecus bieti
AAAAAAAAAAAGAGTTGGAAATGACACCACTGCACACACTAGTTTTTGCTCAAAAAATTAATGTTGAATGCAAGTGAATTTTACAGTCAGTTGTCAGTAATTACTAAGCACTAATAACTGTATTAAAAAAAGAAATACCACACTAGAAGCTATAGGGAGATTCCCATAGAGAGATCACAGTCTCCCACTCTTGGAGACTTACAATGTATAAGGAAACAAGGATACCTGAAAAGACACAACATAAAAACTATTTTTTAAGTGCAAATTCATATAAACAACAGTAAAGTAAAAAAAAGATTCAAGTGGCTGAAGTATCTAAACCTAGATGTTATTCAGAGAAAATGTCCCTAGAATTCATTAATTCACCAAATATTTATTACCCATCTACTATGTGCTAAAAATTGGTCTAGGTGCTGAGGACAACAGAGAAGCAAGCAGAGGTCTTTGTTTTCACAAGGCTTATATCCTAATTGAAGAATTAGGAACAAAGGTTTTGAGGGCAGGGCTATAAATTAAAGCACAAGTCATTTAAAATCATTTTAGCTTCTCTACCCTGTAATGATAATGATAGCTGCCATTTGTTAAGGACTTCTTATGTGCCAAAATTTGCTAAGTGCTTTACAACTACTACCTCACGTAATCCTAATAACAAACATATGAAGCAGGTACTATTATTATTATTATTATTATTTTTTGAGACAGAGTCTCGCACTGTTGCCCAGACTGGGGTGCAGTGGCATAATCTCGGCTCACTGCAAGCTCCACCTCCCGGGTTCATGCCATTCTCCTGCCTCAGCCTCTCGAGTAGCTGGGAGTATAGGTGCTCGCCACCACGCCCAGCTACTTTTTTGTATTTTTAGTAGAGACCGGGTTTCACCATGTTAGCCAGGATGGTCTTGATCTCCTGACCTCGTGATCCGCCCACCTCGGCCTCCCAAAGTGCTGGGATTACAGGCATGAGCTACCGCACCCAGCCGAAGCAGGTACTATTATTAGTACCATTTTAAGTATAAGGAAACCAAAACTACAGAGGTTAACTAAAACTACTCCAGCCAGATCACAGTCAGAAAATGGCAGGGCCACGGGATTCAAAGTTAGGTCAGTAGCAGAGGTTTTTAACAGCTACACAATACACAGAGAAAAGAAAATTATATTTACATGTTACAGCCTTGTTGAAATGTGAGGTTTGGAATTATTAATTTGGCGTGAACTTCATCACCTCTGTCGTCGTTTTTCCTTATTCTATAAAGTGAGCTGTTAGACTTCCAAAACTAAGGTCGTGTTCAACTTCTGTTTCCATGGTTTCAAAAACAATGTGAAAAGATATTCAGGTGCCTGGTCCAATTGTTAGTAAAAAGGTACTTTGAAGGCTGCGGCTCTGCAGTTCTTATCCACTGGCTGTGACCATGTGCTTCCATGGCTTCATTAAGGAGCGCATTAGCATTACATTAATTGGTATAAACAGCTGTAGCACAAACCTCCAGCAGATAGGAGGCTAGAGGCACAGAGAACAAAGGGAGAGGCAGGAAAGCAATGATTGGCTGACCTGAAGCTGTCTAGGTCAGGCATGGCATTTGGTCCCTCTTCATTTCTAAGTTCTCATGAATGTGGACGCCCAGTTAGCAGCCCAAAGCCTTTCTCATTTCCATCTCAATCTCCAGGAAGAATTACAATGAGAATAACAGCTATTGAGGCAGAGAACAGATTCTGAATATTAAAATACACACTAGGCAGGAGCTGGCAAAAGGAAAAGTAAGAGAGGTTTTCCTTTTGGTCTTAAACAAAGCATGACAGTCAAATGCTACCATACACCTGCTGTATAAGCTCTGTACCAGACAGGACCTTTCAAGGACCTTTACCAAGTCCCTTCAATTATTATCCACTTCTTATCTCTATGCATTTATGAGGCATCTCTGAGGTACCAGACTCTGATGTAGCCATCATAGGAATATAATTTAAAAAACACAATCCCAACCTCAGGGAACTAAATCTAATGGAGGAATGAGCATATACAGAGGGCATTCTTGTTACATGACGGTACTACTATCCAAAAATACCACTTAAAGTTAACTGACAAGGGACCAAAATTTCTTAGTAAATTTTTTTAAAATGCTGATGGGGCCTTTAATTTATCAAGACAAACATTTTAAATTTTTTATAATTCCTAATAAAACTTGCTACATTGCCCACAAAGCTAATTCTTAGAACAAAGAACATCTGTCACTTCACATTTGGCTTTCAAAACATATTGATAAGAGGATCAATTTTATAAAATATTCGAGAGCTTCATCAATTTTCCCAAGGGTCTCTTTTAATCCTTTGTTACTCAAATCATTGTCCTCTGAATGTCCTGTAATCTCATTACCCACGTTAATTTTCCCTTCAATTTTAAATCGGTCTAACTTTACCTAATCCTCCTTTGTCAGTGATTCTTGTGTGTGTGATTCAGGCCATTATCCAATATTGCCTTATTTCAACTCCTAAAATTTTTCAATATTCATTTTAGAATCCATTTGCATTATATTGCTCAATGTTAAGAATCCTACCATTAGAAAAGCACTTACTGACAAAGAGGGGTGACTGTACAGACCTTACTGGTGAGCAGGGAGGGATGTTTGAGTGGGGGCTAATTTTATAAGTCCCTATAGATAACAAATGAATTTCAATACTAATTATAGCACAAAGGATGGGGAGAGTGTACTATGAAAATTCAAGAAAGTTTGATGAATATATGTCAAGGGAGTGCAACAGTAAACTATTGTATTCAATCATTCAACAAATATTTATTAAGAGCCTACTACATGCCAGGCACTTATCAAGATACTGAAGATACAGCAAAGAAAAAAACAAAGTACTACCCTCCAGGAACTTAAAATCACGAATGAGAGGATGAAAACTGGGGAAGCCTACATGGAAGAACTGGCATCCAAGTTGCATCTTGAGGAATAAAGAGTTTTAAAAGCATAGAGGAAAACAGAATTCCAGGCTGAGGGAACAGGGTAATATGATATGAAATGGAATGAAACTGAAACGGTCTATTTAGAGAGAGTGAGTAGGGTCAGAAGAGATGCTGAAGAGGTAGGTGAGGTCAAATTGTTAAGTTCCCTGAATAACTAATTTACATATTATCCTATAAACAATGGAGACACACTGATGGCTTTTGGGCAGAACAGTGACAGGATCAGAAATATTACTCCAGGCAGAATGATGAATAAATAAGAGGGCAGAAAGACTGGTTGCCAGGACACTAGTTAAGAGGTTACTAAAAGTCAAGGGAAGAGATGATTAAAGTCTAAATCAGAGCAGAAAGGATAGAGAAATAAAAATAAACTGGAAAAAAAACTTCAGAGATAAAACTAACAAGGCTTGATAATCCATTGGACTGATAGCATGAGCTTATTCATTCTGCAAATATTTACAAGCCTCACTGTGTTCCAAGCACTGTACTAAGTGATGAGGTACAATGGTGACCAAAAGACATGACTTTTGACTCCATGGAGCTAAAAGTCTAGACATAACCAACAGTCAAATAAATATAGAATCACAAATCATTATAAATGCCATTACAGAAAATAACAAAGTGCTGTAAGAGGAAAACAGAGGGGCTCTTCTTTAGATTAGAAAGGTCCTGGTTTACAGTAGGTAATGAATATTTGTTTACTGAATGAGAAGGAGAAGCCAGAATTGTGAACAGCAAACCAAGGGTAAAGAACAGGTGTGAAGGCCCTGAGGCAAGACAGACTTTCTCAAACTCTGTAGAATAGGCCAAAAAAAAAAAAAAGATGAAAAGGAAAAAGGGAGAGAGAAAAAGAAAGAAGGAAAGAAAAAAAAGAAGGAAAGGAGGAAGGGAGGGAAGGAGGGAAGGAGGGAGGAAGCGAGGGAGTCAGCCAGCCAGCCAGCCATTGAGGTACAGGATTATTGGGTACATCTGTGGCTAAGAGGTTTTTTGTTTGTTTGCTTTAAAAAAAAAAAAAAAAAAAAAGTAAGTAAGTTTGGCACCATGAGCATCATTAATGGCCTTAGCAAGAGCAGTTATGATGGGGTTGTGGAGACAGGAGGGGAGTAGGCTGCAGAATAAATAGGAGGTAAGGTAAATAGTTGTAAATAGCTATTTAAAGAAGACTAGCTTTGAAGAAAAGCAGAGATAGGGTTTATCTAAAAGCTGACATGGGATCTCATGAGCACTGTTTTTTTTTTTTGGTGAAGAAAAGGAAAATTATTTTCCTTTAAGTAGAATGTTTGAATGCTGCTTAGGATAACTCAGTAGAAGGCAAAATTTAAAGATGCCATAAAGTGAGGAGTCTAAGATGGGACCATGGGAAACAATCTAAAAACATGTGGAGGAGCAAGCGAAGAAGAGATGAGGAAAGAGAACAGAATCACTCCTTTCATTGTAAAAGAAGGGGCAAAGGAAGGAATGGGTACAAATCCAAGTAAATCCTAAGTAGGAATATGAAGCTTCTATTTTATCTGTGATATATGAGGCAAAGTCTGGAGGGTGGGGGCAAAGAGAGGTAAACGGCAGAAAAAAAGTGGCAGAAGAAGAATAAAACTGAAGACAATCCCGAAGAAAAGCATGCAATTATTTCCAGAGATAGAAAACACAGGCAGAAAACTAGGCTTGTGGAAAAAGTAAATGAATCAGTTGAATGGGCCAATTTCTGAAGAAATCATCAAAAGAAAGGCTGTAGTGGTACTTTCAGTTTGCAAATGTCAAATCCTGTCAAGAGCCCATTAGGTCTTCTACCCCTTGATCCAGTAATCCCAACTACAGAAATTTATTCTAAAGAAATAATATTTGAAAGAAGAAAGCTATATGCAGTGTTATGGGTAAAATTACAGTATAATTTACAGTAGGAAAAGAAAAACCTAAAAACCTACACCTGATAGTTCTATGCGTCAACTTGGCTAGGCCATAGTC
Organism: Rhinopithecus bieti; assembly: GCF_001698545.2. Classification (NCBI taxonomy): domain Eukaryota; kingdom Metazoa; phylum Chordata; class Mammalia; order Primates; family Cercopithecidae; genus Rhinopithecus; species Rhinopithecus bieti. Next base: position 777,935 of record NW_016811202.1, read on the forward strand.
CCCAGTTATTCAATTAAACATTAATGTAGGTGTTGCCAGGAAGGTATTTTGTAGACGTGGTTAACATCTACAAGCAGTTGACGTTAAGTAAAGAATATTATCCTCCATAATCTCGGTGGCCTTCATCTAATCAGTTGAAAGGCTTTAAGAGCAAAACTAAAGTTTCCCAAAGAAAGAATTATTCCACTGGTTCTGTTTCTCCAGTAGAACATTGACTGTTACAATAGTTTTAGGTAAATTATGGAATATCATCTTAAATTTTACAATGAAGACTAAAGAGTAACATGGAGAAATGTGTGTAAGTCAAGAAAAAAGGGCAAACAACAAACTTAGGTCTACATTATGATTACAAATACATGTATGTTTATGTATGTCTACATATACCAAAAAAGGAAACAAAAAAGGGTTGTCAGGATGGCATCATAACTAAATTTTAAATTGATTAATAGTATTACAAAAGTTTGTGAAACAAAGCCTTTTTTTTTTTTTTTTTTTTTTTGAGACGTAGTCTCGCTCTGTCGCCCAGGTTGGAGTGCAGCCGCGTGATCTCGGCTCACTGCAAGCTCCGCCTCCCGGGTTCACCCCATTCTTCCGCCTCAGCCTCCTGAGTAGCTGGGACTACAGGCGCCCGCCACCGCGCCCAGTTAATTTTTTGTATTTTTAGTAGAGATAGGGTTTCACTGTGTTAGCCAGGGTGGTCTGGATCTCCTGACCTCGTGATCCGCCCGCCTCGGCCTCCCAAAGTGCTGGGATTACAGGAGTGAGCCACCGCGACCGGCCAGCCCTGTTATTTTTAATGGAACAAAGTAACATTATTCATGTTAAGCTTGTGTGGCACTTTAAAGAAACCCATACTAATCTAAAAGAAAACAGCCAATTTTGAAACACTGCCTTGGATAATACTAAAAAGAGTTGACCCACTAGAAGGCAAATAGGCCTTCAAGGGTCTCAGTTCAATGCCATTTTTCAGTAACATGTAATTCCTCAGCTTAAAGGAAATGAAGAAAGATCCAGAGTAGCAAAGTAGCTGCTGATCGGCTTTAAGAATTTTTCACGTCCTGCCAGGCCTGGCAGCGGGCGCCTGTAGACGCAGTTACTCAGGAGGCTGAAGCAGGCCAATGGCGTGAACCCGGGAGGCGGAGCTTGCAGTGAGCCGAGATCGCATCACTGCACTCCACTGCACTCCAGCTTGGGCGACAGAACGAGATTCCCTCTCAAATAAAAAAAAGAATTTTCCACGTCCTATCGCTACGCACGGTGGCTCACGCATGTAATCAATCCCAGCACTTTAGGAGGCCAACGCAGGTGGATCACAAGGTCAGGAGATCCAGACCATCCTGGCTAACACAGTGAAACCCCGTCTCTACTAAAAACACACACACACAAAATTAGCCGAGAGCGGTGGCGGACGGCTGTAGTCCCAGCTACTCGGGAGGCTGAGGCAGGAGAACGCCGTGAACCCGGGAGGCGGAGCTTGCAGTGGGCCGAGATTGTGCCACTGCACTCCAGCCTGGAAAACAGAGCGACACTACATCTCAAAAAACAAAATAATAATAAGTCATGTGCCTCAAAAAAAATAATAATAATAATAAGTCATGTGGACCACAGTTGGAATTCTGGCTCCACTTTCACTCACTCAATCAAAAAATATTTGTCGAGCGCCTATTATAGGTTAGGCACTGGGGATACAACAGTGAGAAAAAAAAAAAAAAAAAAAAGATGCAGGGGGTGGGGCTTTTAAGAAAACGGGTAGTATGTTAAAACTCATTCTCTTGAAGGTGCCAAGCCTTAAAGAGAAATGATTCTCTGGAGTGTAGGGTGTAGTAGGGTAGACAGATATTCATCAAATAACGCCACAGAGTATCAAGTAAGAGTATAGTTCCATGTAAGCAAATAATGATATGGATGCTAAAGTGTTTAAGGGTGTACTGATAACCTGCAACTTATTTTGAAACACTTCAAAATAAGATAGGTTAATGAATGGATCAAGGGATATATAGACATGCAATAAAGCAAACTGCAAAATACCACACAGTCTAAATAATAGGTATATAGGTGTTCACTGCACATACTACCCTGCCAATGTTTTATTTAAATTTTTTAACATACATAAAATTAAAGAAATACAGTATAAAATGAAACAGTTTCAAGAAGAGTCAGCCTACAGGAAAATTTTTATCAAAAATTCAGTCTTTGAGAGGGTCCACTTACCACAGATACCCAGAGGCAGTCTCAAGACCACTTGGGAACTTGTATTAATCAATTTATTCTTCATCAATATTCATTTACTTGTTTGTTTTAGCTGACAATGAAATAGAGCATTCTAATCCCAAGAAACTATGCTAAAAGTGCTTGCTCATGTTCTCATTTTAGCACTCTAGAGAGAAGAGAGACTTTGGCAATTACTGTCTCAATATATAAAATCAGACTTGATAATCCCCTCAGTCCCTTCGGATTAACTAGGATATTACACAGGGTAGCATTCTGAAAGGTCTCTTCATACCACTCCAACTTCATCTCAGACCATTTACTCTTGCTTCCTATACAACAGCCATAATGGCCCTTTTTTTAGTTCCTCTATGTTGAACTAAACCAGCATTATCCAATTGAAAAATAATGTTAGCCTTAAAACAAACCACATATGTAATCTTAAATTTTCTAGTAGCCATATTTTAAAGTTTGTAAAAGGTGAAATTAATTTTAAATACATTTTAACCCGATATATTCAAAATATTAACAATTCAACATATAACCAATATAAAAAGTTAATGAGTTATTTTACATTATTTTTTCAGTATTGTCTTCAAACTCTGGTATGTATTTTACACTTACAGTGCATCTCTATGTGAATCAGCCAGTGTGCTCAACAGCCACACTGGCTAACTAGCCACCATACTGAGCAGCACGTCTCTACACTTTTACCTACTTTCAGGGTCTTTGTGCATTTAAAATGTTCCCTCTACCTGACATGCTTTTTCCCCTCAATGTTCTGTATGACTAAAATCTATTTATCATGCACATCTCAGTTGAAAAGCATCATTTGCTCAATGAGGTCTTTCCCTTATCACTCCAAAACTCTCTACATTAGTCCTTTATCTCTTTTGTAGGACTTAGCAAAACCTGCAACTGTGCACTTGTATATCTACTTACTTTTCTCTGTATTACCCTCTGGAATGTAATCTTTCTAAGAGCAAGGACAAGGACCATGCCTGTATTATTTATGATTGTATCCTTAGTACTAAGTGCAATGCTTGGCACACAGGAAGAAATCAATAAATGTGTGTAGTCTAATTAAGGAATAAATAGAAGCACTATAGAGTTTTACAGATGCTCCTTGACTTACAATTAGGTTACAACCTGATAAACCCAACTTACACTGAAATACTTTAAGTCAAAAACGCATTTAATATACCTAACATACCAAACATCATAGCTTAGCCTACCCAACCTTAAACAAACTCAGAACACTTACATTAGCCTACAGTTATGCAAAATCATCTAACACAGAGCCTATTGTATAATAAAGTGCTGAATATCTCCTGTAATTTATTAAATACGGCACTGAAAGTGATTGGATGGGTATTCCAAGTATGGTTTCTACTGAATGCATACTGCTTTGACACCATCATAAAGTCGAAAAATCGTTAAGTTGAACCACTGTAAGTCAGGGACCAGCTGTATTGGATTGGCACATATGTGAAAGTGTGTGTGTGTGTGCGCGCGTGCGTGTGAGTGAAAAACAATATACTCAGCAGCCATTCCTAACTGTCCTGGAACCTTTATCACATAGTCAACTAAGTCAATTATCCAGCAAGTAGCAATGGATAGGAAAAAAATGTTTTTTTGAAAGAGTTAGAGGGAACTATAAATATATTTTATCATTCTCCTAGGAACCTAGAATTTTTTAAAAAGTGGCACTGGTCAGGGCAGCATCCGAATGATCAGGAGCAGGTGACCAGATGTGGAGACAGAAAATATGAATTAAAGATTCCAGTTTGTAACTTCCCAGCTATATAATCATGCCACTTAACTTCTGTTCATTTATAAAAAATATGCCTTAAGAACAGAATTAAGTTAAATGAGACTCTACATAAAGGGTTTTGAAAACAGTAAAGCACAAAAATAATATATATAATCTTATATATAATCTCTAGAAAGTCCAGGAAACTTGGACTTTTCAAAAGTGTACCGTGATGGGTTTTCTAATTTTGCTCACCTGGTTTTTATTTTTTTAAATTACTTTACAAATTACATACATAATTTATTAAATTAAGCAAAATGTATCCTGGATACCAAAAAAATCTCAGACTCTGGACTGGTCAGATAATTCCATATGAGAAAGTAAGTGGGAGGGAATGTTATAAAATAGTAATTCTTGGGCCGGGCAAAGTAGATCATGCCTGTAATCCCAGCACCTTGAGAGGCTGAGGGCTGAGGTTGGCAGTTCACTTGAGCCCAGCCTGGGCAACATGGCAAAACCCTGTCTCTACAAAAAATACAAAAATTAGCGGGGCTTGGTAGCATGCCCCTGTGGTCCCAGCTACTAGGAGACTAAAGTGAGAGGATTGCTTGCTCCTGGTAGGGCAGGGCTGCAGTGAGCTGTAATGGAGCTACTGTACTCCAACCTGGACGATAGAGCAAGACCCTGTCTCAAAATAAATAAATAAATAAATAAATAAATAAATAAATAAATAAATATTAATAGTAATTCTCCAACAGGTAATTGAAGAACCAAGAGCCCCTCCAACTATACCAAGTCCCTCTTCACCCATCCCCAAAACTGGAAATTTAAATTTTGTTCTTCTAGCCCACTGGGAACTATTTCCATAGTGAAATACTGTTACTGATGGACTATGTCCTTTTGTATTACAGAGAAANTCTACAAAAAATACAAAATTAGCGGGGCTTGGTAGCATGCCCCTGTGGTCCCAGCTACTAGGAGACTAAAGTGAGAGGATTGCTTGCTCCTGGTAGGGCAGGGCTGCAGTGAGCTGTAATGGAGCTACTGTACTCCAACCTGGACGATAGAGCAAGACCCTGTCTCAAAATAAATAAATAAATAAATATTAATAGTAATTCTCCAACAGGTAATTGAAGAACCAAGAGCCCCTCCAACTATACCAAGTCCCTCTTCACCCATCCCCAAAACTGGAAATTTAAATTTTGTTCTTCTAGCCCACTGGGAACTATTTCCATAGTGAAATACTGTTACTGATGGACTATGTCCTTTTGTATTACAGAGAAAGGGTGAGGGCAAGGAGTAGGTGAGAAGGTTAAGAATCACTGTCAAAATATTTGAGCTAAGAAGCTGGCATCAAACTCAACACATCTATATGACAGCTAAGGAAAACTGAGTCTCAGGATGGTTAAGTGACTTCTTATGGTTACACAGTAATAATTTTTAAAAATGTCTTCAAGGCCAGGCACGGTGGCTCACGCCTGTAATCCCAGCATTTTGGGAGGCTGAGACGGGTGGATCACGAGGTCAGGCGATCGAGACCATCCTGGCTAACACAGTGAAACTAAGTTAGTGAACCCTGTCTCTACTAAAAATACAAAAAATTAGCCAGGCGTGGTGGTGGGCACCTGTAGTCCCAGCTACTCGGGAGGCTGAGGCAGAATGGTGTGAACCCGAGAGGTGGAGCATGCAGTGAGCCGAGATCGTACCACTGCACTGCAGCCCAGGCAACAGAGCAAGACTCTGTCTCGAAGAAAAAAAAGTCTTCAAATGACAGCTTGATATCTCTGCTCCCAAATTTCCTCATCTGTAAAATGAGTTAGCCAACATCAGTCTAGCACGTTACAGCTTACAAATTGCTGTGCATGTATCCACAGAGTTTACCTGATCCCCACAACACCACAAAGGTCTAAGATGGCTATAGTGTAATAGAAAAAGCATGAACAATCAAAAGAACCTGGCTTCAGATCTTAGCTGTGCTGTGTAGCCTCAGAAAGTCAATTAACCTCTTTGTGTTTTCTTCTATCAAATGAATATAAAACAACACCTGTCCTAGCTAACCCAGAGAATTGTCCAAAGAATAAAGTCAGATAATATCAGTAAAAGTATTTTGTACATTATACAAAAGGCCCTTCATCACCTGGGCCCTGCCTCCTCTCTGCTCTCACCCCTCCCCACCTTACACCCTATCTTCTAAGCATACTGAACTACACAGGGCTCCCCAAACATGCTCTCAAATCTTCCGCTCACATATTGCTCTCTCTTTCGAGAGGGTCCATCATCTCCCTTTCTTCTCAACCCTCCCTGACTGTGCTTCATTAACCCCTGCTCATTTTTCAGAACCCATCTTAGATGTCACCTCCTTTAAGAATGCTTGCCAGTCCACCTCCATTTCAAGTGCAGCAGATGCCCTTCCTCTGTGTTCATATGGCACTTGCACTTATCTCCATATTTTTGTCATTTTTTGTCTCAATGTAGTGTAATTGTCTATGCACATGTCTGTTTCTCCCGGAAACTATAAACTCAAGGGTAGAGGCTATGATTCATCTGTTTATTCAAAACCTATGACAATGACTGATGCATAGTATTTATTTAGCAAATGAAGGAACTTAAAATGGCAATAACAATACTACTTTTCATATAATACTTACGTAAGACATTTATGCAAAATATTGTAATATAAGATAGTGCTTCTCAACTTTGCATATAAGAATCACCCATAAACCTTTCAAAATAGAGATGCCAAGGCAACTCTTTTACATCTTCACAAGTAATTCAAGTACACAGCCAAAATTAAAACCACTGCTATACGCAATCATAGTCATAAAATTACAACTACTCTACCTAACATCTATATAGCTCAGTATCTTACAATTCACTTTTACATATATTATTAATTTAATCTTCACAAGAACTCTGTAAGTTAGGTATTATTTCTTCCAAATGAACAAATAGAGATTTAAATAAATGTCCAAGTAGCTCTTTGTCTAACTTCAAATTTTGTGCTTTTCCTTATATCCTCCCTTGGGAAGTGCAGTAATACACAAAGTACTACGAGAACGAGGGTTCCAGTGAGGAAGACATCAATCTTAGCTTTGTGGGAATCAAGGAGGAAATAAGGAAAGCTGGACCTTAAAGATATAGGCAGGCAGATGAGGGTGGAAGCCATGCATACACTGTCATTGTCATCTGCCATCCCCAAAGATTCAAAAGGCAGATTCTATAAAGGAGAAAACGCTCTTGCCAGCCTCAGTTAGTACTTACAGTCTGAAAGGTAAAGAGATATTGGAGAAGGCTGGAAGTAGAAAAGTAATAAAAGAAAGCAGTCCATAGACAAGAATGGATTTCCCAATCCTGCATGCAAATTACCTAACCCTGACTCCAGGAACAAAAGCCAAGACATAATTGACTTTTTATAACTAAGAATTAGATGAATTCTACAGTCAATCAATACCACACAAACTCATGAGGGATGAATGAACCTCTGCTTCTTTCTAGACTTAATACTACAGTATTCCTCAAGAAGGGATAGTCCGGAGAAGCCTAGCACATACATGACTTTCCCCATCTCAAAAACTAAAAGAATGAGAGAGAAGAGGAAGATATTCATGAAAGAAAAGGCTCACAACAAAGGTAGAAAAATGTAGTACATTAAGTTAATAAATTTATGATGGCACCGGGAAATATTCAGGCACAAGTGATTCCAAATACTGGATAAAGCCTGATCTGGCAGCTTCAGGAAAGAAGTATTATCTTCTAAGTCTGCAGCATCATGACCATCTCACACAGGGTTTTATCAGCAATTATCCTTTCTAATTCAAACTGTGGACTTCAGTCAGGGTTTTCTTAGGGAGAAGAAGCTAAAGAGATTAGGAACCAATTTAAAAGGACATGTCTAGTGCCCCAAAATTTAGTTTGATAGAGTTTAAAAGGCTATATGTTATAGCGGCAAAGTAAAGTACTACACTTAGAATTTTAAAATGTGGTTTAAAATCAATATTCAGGCATTTGTTAATGATGTGCCTCTGAGCAAGCCAAGACTTCTATTAATATGATCCTCAGCCTCCTAACTCGTAAAATGGGAATACCTATCTCATAGGGCTGTTATGAAGATTGAACAAAATTACATCCAGGAAAGATGTTATTATTTTTCCCATATGAATGATAAATGTAAATGAATGTAAATCTGTTTTCACCAAGCCTTCTAATACACCAAAAAAACCACACCAAATGGAAACTTTAACTCTCACTGCAATATATTTATTTGCAAAACATTCCTATATCCTCTGTGCAGAAGAATTAAAATCAGCCTGTGTACTGAAAATAGCACATAGCTGCTGGAGTCAGGTGGACACGGACTAGAACTGTTGGTCTGCCACTTACTTGCAACAAAACCTCAAATAAGCTCCCTTTACTAGTATGACTCTCAGGCTTCCTCACCTATAATACAGAGATACCAACGTTCATCTCATAAGGTTATTCTGAGGGTTAAAAAGAACATGTTAAACATCTCACATAGGGCCTGGTACAGAACAGGTATTCAATAATGTAAGTCATTTTTAGTAAGCTTACCACCACCTAACAACTAACAAGCAAATTATACTTTTCAAAGATTTCTTTATAGTCATTATTTTAATTGCTTCATGTTCCTGTAAACTGGTCATAGCAACCATTACTATCCCCATTTTATAATTGGGACAAAACACAGAGATAAAAATTACTTCTACAAGGTCATGCAGTAACATACACTAAAGAAGGTCTCCTAACTTTTCCAGGGTTTCATTTTCCCCCACTACAAATTACATTACCCCTTAGAAATTAAAACAACATCTGTGAAGATATATATATATATTTTTTTTAATAATGGGCATACAAAAAGACCCAGAAGGAGGAAATACTGGTGTGGGAGAATGTTTTAAATTTTTTATCTTCAAGTTTGAATATACTGACTATTAATTTTGAATCAATGCATTTTTCCTTTTGTTTTAGTTGGTATGTAATAATTGTACATATTTATAGGATACAGTGATATTTTGATATGTATATGTGTAATAATCAAATCAGGATAATTAGCATATTCATCACTTCAAACATTTATCATTTCTTTATCATAAACAGTCAAAAGCCTCTTGTTTTAGATGCATATTACATTTATAGCTTTTCAAAATATACAATAAACTGTAGTGAGATGTATTCTTTTGATAACCTTAAACTTGTCTCTTTACTATGCCAAAAGAAATATTTTCTCCCACTTTCTGGTTATCACTTTGAAAATAACATGGAGAGGGATCACAAAATCATTAAAACCAGCAACAACAGAATTAATTAATGTCTCAAATTGGCAACTGCCGATTCTACCTTGATTTTTGTTTTAGTTTTCCCCAACAAAGCCCATGACCTCTTAAAATTTTTTAAAAGTCTGCCTGTCAAAATGATGCTTGTTTGACAAATCATTCCTAAATTGAGGGAAACAAATAGAAAGGCAGCTTTCTCCTACCTTTATGATCATATACCACCCTTTTTCACCCCTCTATTTCATCTCTTCATTTCAGCACTTATCATGTCATACTATCTCTAGCTCCTTAAAGACTTGGGCTGCACTCTTGTATATAGCTGAACATCCTGCCCAGCACAGGGTCTGGCACATGGTGGAGAAGGACTCACAATTTTATAGTAAATGGATGAATAAATGAAGTCACTCTCGCAGAAGGAAGCTAGGAAAGGAGAAAACTGGGTATGGTATCTTAGGGCTAGTAAGAAAGTGAAAGAAACAAAGCATTTTAAGAGCTTCACAAGGAAGGGAAACCTTTGTGTGGAGTCAAACAGACCCTATAGAGCACTAGAGAAAGACAAAAACCACAGGAGACCAGGAAGAGACAGTTTTAAGTTAAAAGACTCAAAACTTAAGAGTGCTTATTTAGACTTGCAAAACCAAGTTGCAAATTCCCAGGAAACAATCCTGGCTTGGGATATTGCAACAGCAGTTTTCAGGTGGTGGTTAAAACAAACAAAAGACTGGGCTAAAAATTCTTGCAGGCTTTGGCTGGAGACACATAGATGTAGAAGGGAAAAGCTCAACCTAAAATGAATCCCCCCAAAATGTTAGGATCCCCTTGGATTCGCATATTGGACCATGATTCCTATTCATTCTGAGAACTGTTCTTTAGTAAAACCCCAATGTAGCAGCTAGCAATACACAGGATTGAATTATCTTATATTATTCATTCAACAAATACTTGAGTGCCTGCTATATGCAGTCACTATTCTAGGCACTAGGATTAAAGCAATGACCAAACTGACAAAACTTCCCAGTCTCAGGAAGCTTTCATTCTATTGGCAAGAGTGGGGTGGGATGGGATGGGATGGGATGGGATGATGTCAAGCAGTGAGTGCTATGGAAGAAAAACAGGGGACAGCGGGAGCTGGCAGGGTGCTGGATTTTATCAAGAGCACATCTTTTAACCCTGTGGTTCTCAAACTTTAGCAAGCATCAGAATCATTTAAAGGGCTTATTAAAGAAATTCACAGGCTACCGAAAAAAGGCACAAACTCAAGTAATTACAATAGAGTGCTATAGAAGACCATAAGAGTGGTATGTATATGAGCCAGACGATGGAAGAGCAACTCATTCTATGCAGGAAAAGGAGAGACTAAGGGACTGCATCGCAGAGGCCCAACAAGGACACCTCCACAGGCAGGTAAAGGGTGGAAGGGAAGCATCCAGGAAGAAAACAGAACATGCAAAAGAGAAGATGAGAGTGGCAGGGGAGCCGCAGAAAGTGAGGCTGCAAAGGCAGGCTGTGGTCTGATCCCTGAGAGTTTCTTATTCCATGTTAGTCTGAAATTTATCTTCAGAATATGAAGAGTCAGGGGTAGGAGGCATTGATGGGGTAAGGTTTTGTTTCACAGAAATCTTTCTGGATGCACAGTACCTTCCTTTGAGGCACTGCTTCCTTCAAACCTAGCACAGGGACTCAAAACATGCGCTTAGTAAATGTATATTGAATTGAACTGAACAAGCTTTTTACCAAATGCCCTCTTATGGATGAGGCAGGTCACCTTCCCTGCAGGACTCACTGTGGCCAAGAGAAGACTTGTAAAACAGGTCCAGCAGCCTCAATTATTGCACACTACTACCTGTACAACTGAAGTCCCCCAGAGATTAGGGCAGACCTTCATTGTTTACTTGTCTACCTCACCCATTAGACTTTGAGCTCTTTGAAGACAGGGAATATCTTAATAGACTGAATCCCCATAGCCTTAGCAAGAAGCCTGAAACACAGCAGCTCTCCAAACTCCAGTAATGTTGGATAAATGAATTGACTGAATAAGCACATTTACCAAGGCAGACACATGAGTTCATGTAGTTAAGCGTATGGATAAGCTTCAGGGAAAGTATGGGAAGTTTTCAGCGTCATTGTTCCCAAAACCCTTTTTGAAAGGCATAGTTTCTAGCTGAGGTGGCGGGGGTGGGGGTTATACGCACGTGATTTAGAATTTTCCAAATAGGAACCAAAATGTTGTAAGTGCTGTGGTAGAAATCCCACCGGGCCAATGGGAAAAAGTCAGTTCTGTCTGAGAGGAGGGACAGGATGGAGGCCAGCAAAGACTTCACAGTGTGGGAATTCTTCAGTGGACTCTTGAAAGCTGAGTCGGTGCTTGCTACCTGCCCGTTTTGGGGCATAAAACCAAACTTCTGGAGCTTTTAAGGCTGGAAGTGACCTGCTCAAGGTCACACAAGAAGTGGATGAAGCCACAAGGTAAGAGATGAGGTATCTGTACTGATAATTCCTACTTTCTCCTGACAGAGTTGAAAGAGAACCCACAAATGTAGGAGGCAAAATTAAAGATTTTCTCAAGAGCAATTCTTAGAGTCAAGACTAACTAATCCGAATTTTATTAGTAGCCACAGAACTAACCCTTCCCTTCACTGCTCAGTTTTTGTATGAGTAGAACAATTATCCAAGAGGTTTAAAAACCAAGGACGTTGCTCACAACCCACTACTTCTCAAGTATTCTTCCAAAACATTCCCAATAATGTGTATTGTTGAAATAGGATAGCAAAGACTACAACAATCATGTCTTTTCAAATGGATTAATGAACATAAAATAACTATAAATCTCCTTTCCCGGTTGTTTTTCACTTCCCAAGTTACAGAATATTCCGCGGTGGGGGAGGGGCTGCGTAAGTCAAGTCCTACCAGCCCTTATTTTTCAGGGAGTAAAACCCTAAAGGTGACTGTCCAAGCCTAGAAGGAGTCATTTATTCCATGCAGAAGGAACTGGGGCGCCGCTTTGCTGTGCCTCCTCGTAGCGGGACAGGGTGAGCTCTGCAGGACTGCAAAGTTCGGAAGGGACTCGGTCCTGGACCGGTACCCGTGTGGGCTCCCGGCCCCAGCCTGGCCTTGCCCCGCCCCGCCCCTTCCCTCTCCCAGGTCTCTCGATTGCCCGGCGTCTGAGACCCGCGACCCCGCCGGTGAGCGCACGGGGGGGCCTTTGTTGGCCCGACGGGAGCGGGCCTCGCTGGGCGACGCCCGCCTCACCTTACCTGGCGCCTCCGCCGGCCCAGGCGCCCGGCCCCGCCACGCGACATAAATGGGCCCAGACCCCTACTCCACCCGTCCCCACCCCCGCGCCCCGGCCCTGGCAGCCCGGGACGCGAGGGGTACCGGGCGGGAGGCCCGCTCTCACCTTCCGCGCTCGCTCAGCTCCTCTCGGCTCCTCCTCCTCCTCCCGATGGTGGGTGCCGCCGAGCCGGGAGTGAGGGCGAGAGTGTGTGCGAGCTACCCCTTCACTTTCTCCCTCCTGCCGCTGCCGCGCCGCCCGTGCCGGGGATCCCCTCAGGACAGGGGAACTGCGAGGGAAGGGATGATGGGGGGGCGGGAGGGAGCGAGGCGACGCGGGGCGGGGGCAACGGGGGGTGCTGAGGGGCGAGGTGCGAAGAGCTCGGATGGCCTCTGAGGCAGGAGATGGGAACTGGATGCGGAGACCAGGTTCTTCGAGGGGGCTCACGAGAGCGCGGGGCTCCGTGAAAAAGGGAATAAGAGTCCGAGGGGGAAAGCGTCTATGGAGGACGGCGGAGCCCGCGAGGGAGGCGCAATGGGCGAGCGAGGGGGCGGGAGCGTGTGGGGGAATCCGTGAGGGGGCGTCTACTGTGCAGCGGCCACCTTCGGCTCCGGCTGCAGC
>NW_016811202.1:791311-819775 GCF_001698545.2 Rhinopithecus bieti
CCCCTTCGCCCCCCACCCTTTCCCCCTCCCCGGCGCGGCGGTGGCTCAGGCGGAGCCCTGCCCGCCCCGCCTCCCGCAGGTGGGAGGAGGCGGGGAGCGCCTGACCGACCCGTAGGAGCGAGGCCAAACTCTGGCCCGCAGAAGGGCGAACGCCTGGGATTGCGTCATCGGCGCGTGACGCCAGAGGCTGGGGAATCACCCGGCTGCTGCGTGACGTCATCGCGTCGCGTCACTCTTCTCGGTCCGCTGTCCGTGGCAGGCAGTTTCCGTGCAGCGTTTCTACCAGACAATTTTGGGACTATTTTTGGGAGGGCTAATGGTGTAGCCAGGATGGAGAAAGACGGCTAACTTCCGTGGCTGAGGATCCCCTTCAGGTTAACAAAGCACCACCGCATCTATGAGCTCGTGTCAAGGGCTGAAATTGAAAACTATCTGACGTTGTGTGATCTCAGAGCCAGACATGTATTATGTTTTCTTTGTGTGGGAGGTGGGAGAGGGGACGGGGGTGGGAGGAAGACAAAGAAATTATAACGGAGAAGTTTGAACTACTGTGAACTGATACAGGATTGTGAATTGATATAAACAAGAGTTAAGTTCCTGTGGCATATTTCTGGTCACAAGACATCGCCAAATTTATAAAGACCAAAACACCTCTAATATCAAACATTGAAATCAATGTGACTTATACATACATTTAAGAAATATTAATAAAAAGAGGCCAAACCAGGTGCCTTGGCTCATGCCTGTAATCCCAGCATTTTGGGAGGCCAAAGTGGGCAGATCGCTTGAGCCCAGGAGTTTGAGACCAGCCAAGGTAACATGACAAAACCCCATCTCTACAGAAAAATAAAACCCAAATACAAAACATTAGCCAGGCTTGGCAGCACACACCTGTAGTCCCAGCTACCCGGGAGGCTAAGGTGGGAGAATCACTTACGAAAAGAATGAGCTTCCTTTGACATTTTTTCCCCTACCGTGGAGGATACTTTCGATCCAAAGCTTTCTCCTGAGCTCAGATTGTGTATTTCCCAATACCTCCCGAGCAGCATTACCTGCATACTCGTCGTACCTCAGATTCAATATGTGCGAAACTGAGACAGCATTAGAAAGGCTGAGAGTCCGGGATCAGGTTGCCTTGCTTGAAATCCTAGCTGTTCAAATATTAGTGATAGGACCTTAACATTTCTAAGCCGTAATTTCTCTGTAATAATAAGTAGTACCTTAACTAGGTCTTCCTAAGCCTCAGTTTTACCATAGTAATAGTAACAATTAAGCCCTTTAGAATGTTGGCTCCCCCACCAAAAATTTCTTATTTTGAAATTTCCCCCCCAAAATTGCTTATGTTCCTTTCCATTCTCAATGAATGAGCCACCATTCAGCAATCCCCTAAGCCAGGAACCTAGACATACTAATAGATCCCCATTCTTCCTCTCTCAACATCCATATCAAGTTGGACACCAAGTCTTGTAGCTTCTCCTAAATATTTTTCAAGTCCTTGCCTGTGTTGTCTTCTACTACCACCACCTGAACAACTGGAGCAACCTTTAGTCCCTTCAAATTCAATCTGTTTTTCCCACTGGTTACCTGAGCAGCCTTATAAAACCACAAATCTGATGACATCCTCCCGTTTAAACACCGAAAGGATTTAATTGCTTTCAGGATAAAGTTCAAAATCCTGAACTTGGCACTTTACTACCTGACTGCTTACACTAGCCTTTCTAGCTTTGCCTCACACCATTTATTTTTTGCTCCAGGCACACTGAAATATTAACGTTATTTGAATACACATTTCTTCATGTCTGTGAGCTCTTCCCTACTTATCTGACTGACCAACACCTATTCATTGTACAAAGCTGAGCTCAAATGTCATTCATATTCGTATTCATTCGACTAATATTTCTAAAGTTTCCCTAAGCCTTAACAAGACTGTAATCCTATAGTATTTCTATGCCTTTCGTGGCAGTAACTGCATTTGTGTACCTGATTTCTTGAGTTCCTTGACAGCAAGTCATATGCCTTTCCATATCCTCAGCATCTAAAACTGCTTGACATATACTAAGAATCAATACGTTGTTAAAATATATTTAATAAGGCAGGGGCGGTAGGTCACGCCTGTAATCCCAGCACTTGGGAGGCCAAGGCAGCCGGATCACCTGAGGTCAGGAGTCTGAGACTAGCCTGGCCAATAGGGAGAAACCCCATCTCTACTAAAATACAAAAATTAGCCAAGCATATGGCAGGCACTTGTAATCCCAGCTACTCAGGAGGCTAAGGCAGGAGAATCACTTAAACCAAGGAGGCAGTGGTTGTAGTGAGCTGAGATTGCACCACCACACTCCAGCTTGGGTCAAGAGCGAAACTCCATCTCAAAAAAAATGTATTTAATAAATGTTCGCCAGGCGCAGTGGCTCAAGCCTGTAATCCCAGCACTTTGGGAGGCCGAGACGGGCGGATCACAAGGTCAGGAGATCGAGACCATCCTGGCTAACACGGTGAAACCCCGTCTCTACTAAAAAATACAAAAAAATAGCCGGGCGAGGTGGCAGGCACCTGTAGTCCCAGCTACTCGGGAGGCTGAGGCAGGAGAATGGCGTGAACCCAGGAGGTAGAGCTTGCAGTGAGCCGAGATCCGGCCACTGCACTCCGGCCCGGGCGACAGAGCAAGACTCCGTCTCAAAAAAATAATAATAAAAATAAATAAATAAATAAATAAATAAATGTTCATATTGTGCTTACTGTTCTGAGCACTTTAGAAACACTGTCTTTAAACCTCTACCCTCTAAGGTAGATACTGTTGTTATCCTCACCCATCTTATTGCTGAGTGAACTGAGGCACAGAGTGGTTAAGTAACTTAACCCAGGATCCTAACCCAGTAAATTGACTCTGATCTGGGTTGTCTTTTCGTGATCTCTGCAGTAGGCAGAATAATGGCTCATCCAATGGAATGTTCACATTCCAATCCCTGGGAACTATGAATATGTTACCTTCCATGACAAAAGGACTCTGCAGACGTGACTAAATTAAGGATTTGGGGAAAGGGACTCCCAGCTTTTGGGAGCAGACTCCAGAAAATGGAAAAGGCAAGAAAATGGATCCTCCCTTGGAGCCTCTGGAAAGGAAGAGACGGTATCCTGATGATACTTTAATTTTAGCCCACTGACATCCATTTAGGACTTCTGAACTACAGAACTGTGAAATAATAAATGTGTATTGTTGGCCAGGCACGGTGGCTTACATCTGTAATCCCAGCACTTTGGGAGGCCGAGGCAGGTGGATCACCTGAGGTCAGGAGTTCAAGAGCAGCCTGGCCAACATGGTGAAACCCCATCTCTGCTAAAAATACAAAATTAGCTGGGCGTGGTGGCACATGCTTGTAATCCCAGCTACTCGGGAGCTGAGGTAGGAGAATCAGTTGAACCCAGGAGGTGAAGGTTGCCATGAGCCGAGATTACGCCATTGCACTTAAGCCTGGAGATAAGAGTGAAACTCCGTCTCAAACAATGAAATTTTTTTTAAAAATGTGTATTGTTTTAAGCCCACTGTGTTTTTGATAATTTGTTACAGCATCTATGAGAAATTAATACCATCTCTAATCAAAGGTGACCGCTCTATGCTAGGAAATGCTAGCAGGATGAGAAGTGAAACTGCCCACTAAAGCTGCAACTGAAATCAGAGATGGGCTAGAAATGGAATAAATAAATAAGATAAGTGTATACTGTAAGTCCTCACTTAACGTCATCAATGGGTTCTGCAACTGTAGGCAAAACAATGTATAACAAAACCAATTTTACCATAGGCTGGCTAATTGATATAAATAAGAGTTAAGTTCCTGTGGCATATTTCTGGTCACAAGACCTCACCAAACTTCTAAAGACCAAAACACCTCTAATATCAAACATTGAAATCAATGTGACTTATACATACATTTAAGAAATATTAATAAAAAGAGGCCAAACCAGGTGCCTTGGCTCATGCCTGTAATCCCAGCATTTTGGGAGGCCAAAGTGGGCAGATTGCTTGAGCCCAGGAGTTTGAGACCAGCCAAGGTAACATGACAAAACCCCATCTCTACAGAAAAATAAAACCCAAATACAAAACATTAGCCAGGCATGGCAGCACACACCTGTAGTCCCAGCTACCCGGGAGGCTAAGGTGGGAGGATCACTTAAGCCCGGGAGGTCAAGGCTACAGTGAGCCATGACCACACGTCTTTGCACTTCAGTCTGGGCAACAGAGTGAGACCTTGTTTCAAAAACAAAACAAAAAACAAAAGCCTGGGCACAGTGATTCATGCCTGTAATCCCAGCAATTTGGGAGACCAAGGCAGAAGATCACTTAAGCTGAGGAGGTCGAGGTTGCAGTGAGCTGTGATCATGCCACTGCACTCCAGGCCAGGAAACAGAGTAAGTGGAATAAACAGAGTGAGTGCAATAAATAAGTAAGATAAGTGTCTCAAAATAAACAAGATCATTATTTACCCAATTTTTCCAGTTCAGGGTAGAGAGTGGCCAGAGCCTATCCCAGCAGCTCAAGGTGCAAGGCAGGAACCAACCATGTATAGAATGCTACGCTATTCCAGGGTGCACTCACATGCACACCAACACTCACTCAGACCAGGACAATTGAAATATGCCAGTTAACTTAATGTGCACATCTTTGGGATGTGGGAGGAAACCAGAGTACACAGAGAAAACAGAGTCCAAACTACACTGGTGACCCAGGCCAAGAAGTTGTTTGGTTTTTTCTCATCAACATTGTAACAAAATAACATTATTCAAGGATTTGCTGTATTTCACTTTATAAGAAATTGCCAAAGTGTTTCCCAAAATGGTTGTACCATTCAGGATCCTTTTGACACGTCCTCATCGTTCTTTGAGCTCTTCCTTGCTTTTTGGTCTAAGATGTTCTAAGCTCTTCTTACACTTTCTTTGACCCAGCCCTTAAATGAGCCATTACTCCAAAGAGCTCCGATTCTTTTCAATGAAGAATGGTATTTAAACGTTAAGATCTGGCCGGGCACGGTGGCCCAAGCCTGTAATCCTAGCAATTTGGGAGGCCAAGGTGGGCAGATTGCCTGAGCTCGGGAGTTCAAGACCAGCCTGGGCAACATGGTGAAACCCTGTCTCTACTAAAATACAAAAAAAAAAAAAAAAAAAAAAGGTTAGCCAGGCGTGGTGGTGAGCACCTGTAGTCCCAGCTGCTTGGGAAGCTGAGGCAGGAGAATTGCTTGAGCCCAGGAGGCGGAGGTTGCAGTGAGCCTCTCAGATCAGGCCACTGCACTCCAGCCTGGCAACAGAGTGAGAGTCAACATTTAAATGTTAAGATCTAGGCCGGGCACAGTGGCTCAATGCCTGTAATCCCAGCACTTTGGGAGGCCGAGACGGGCGGATCACGAGGTCAGGAGATCGAGACCATCCTGGCTAACAAGGTGAAACCCTGTCTCTACTAAAAATACAAAAAATTAGCCAGGCGTGGTGGCGGGCGTCTGTAGTCCCAGCTACTCCAGAGGCTGAGGCAGGAGAATGGCATGAACCTGGGAGGCGGAGCTTACAGTGAGCCAAGATCACACCACTGCGCTCCAGTCTGGGCAACAGAGGGAGACTCCATCTCAAAAAAAACAAAAAACAATAAACAAAAAGGAAGAAGTTAAGATCTAAGCATTAGCACTCATTGTAATAGATGCCACTGTTCCCAAACTCAGACCTACGCTTGCTCTCTTTCTGGCCTTTAAGAAGCATATCGTCTCGAGTTCTATAGCTTCAAGGAAATGAATTCTGCCAACAACCTGAGGGAGCTTGGAAACCGCTGATGAGAATGCAGCCCACCAATGTCATGATTGCAGCCTGTGAGGCCCTGAGCAAAAGACCCATCTAAGCCATTTCCAGACTCCTGACCCACAGAAACTGTCAGATAATGAATATGTGTTGTTGTAAGCCACTAAGTTTGTGGTAATGTGTTGCTGAGACGTAGAAAACTTAGAGGGGCCGAAGGAGAGAAGGGGAGAAGACGAGGAAAGGAAGAGCTCTGGAGACGTTTTATATTTCCTAATTCTTCTTCCTTCCTCCTGCCTTGAGTGTACACGTGAAGACTGGAGCTGGAGCAGCTATTCAGAGACCATGAAGAAAAGGCCAAGAAAAATTAATTTTTTTTTTTTTTTTTTTTGGTGACAGAGTCTTACTCTGTCACCCAGGCTGGAGTGCAGTGGTACGATCTCGGCTCACTGCAAACTCCATCTCCTGGGCTCAAGCGATTTTCATGCCTCGGCCTCCCAATTTGCTGGGATTACAGGTGCCTGCCACCACACCTGACTAATTTTTATTTTTAGTAGAGATGAGTTTCACCATGTTGGTCAGGCTGGTCTCAAACTGCTTACCTCAAATGATCCACCCGCCTCAGCCTCCCAAACTGCTGGGATTATAGGCATCAGCCACAGTGCCTGGCCCAAAAATCACAAAGATCTTGAACTAAGTACTTTGAGTCATCCACCTAATGCCAGGAACCACCTGCCTCCAGAATTTCTATGAGGAGAAAGAGAAGTTTTTTAAAGCTGTTGTTTCTCAGGACTCTTTTACTTATAGCCAAAAGCTGTTCCTTAATGATACGGTGTGTTTTGTAAGTCTCCATATGTATGCTTTGTTTTGTTTTGTTTTGTTTTAACTATCTTTTCACTGCTGTTTGTTGAACATGGCAAGCACCCTCCCAACTTATGGCTTTTGATCTTGCTATTCACTCTGCATGGAATTTTCTTCCCCTACATAGCTGCATATCTTGCTTCCTCACTCCTTTCAGGTTTCTGCTCAAATGTTGCCTCATCAGAGAGGCTTTTCTTTAAAAAAAAAAAAAAAAAAAAGTATACTTTAATAAGTATAAAGTATATGAACAATTAGGTAAGCTTGTGGAGAAGCTGACCAAGATACATAAATTAGGAGATACAAGTGTCTGTCTAAATTTTCTATATTTTATTATTTTACAGAGTATTTATTAAAGGTGTTTAATATACACTTTCTCATCTGTCATTTTGGAAGTCCTTTACTGTAGAGATAATTCTATTGTCTGAATAACCACCACGTTTTTTTGTTTTGTTTTGTTTTGTTTTGTTTGAGATGGAGTCTTGCTATTTCCCAGGCTGGAGTGCAGTGGTACAATCTCAGCTCACTGCAACCTCCGCCTCCCGGGTTCAAGTGGTTCTCCTGCTGCAGCCTCCCGAATAGCTGGGATTACAGGTGCGTGCCACCATGCCCAACTAATTTTTACATTTTTAGTAGAGGCAGGGTTTCACCATGTTGGCCAGGCTGGTCTTGAGCTCCTGACCTCAAGTGATCTGCCTGCCTCAGCCTCCCAAAGTGCTGGGATAACAGGCATAAGCCACCACGCCCAGCCTAAATATTTTTTGAAATTTGTTTATCATCTGTCCTCTTGCCCTCAGAATGCAAGCTTCATGACAGTAGGACTTCATCTCATTTGTTTGTTGCTGTGTGCCCAGCTTCTAGAAAATTACCTGGTATGTAATACATGCTTAATAAGTATATTATTTCTAATTTAACTTCATTGTCAGGAGACATGCTTTGTATAACATCTTTTTAAATTTTCTTGAGAATTTCTTTTGCCCTTGTACATGTTCTACCGCATATTTTAAAAGAATGCATATTCTCTGTTGGATGCAGCATTCTATTTCTATTATATCAAGTATGTTAACTATGTCACTCCAGTGTCTATTCTGTTTAATTTTTATCTGATCCATCAACTTAATGTAAAAATGTGATAAAATCTCCAAACATATATAACTGTGCATTTGTCAATTTCTTCCTTTTTGCTTTATGTGGTGATTCTCTGTTGTTAGGCTTATGATTTGGGTGATTTGTGTCTTTTAACATTGTATCTTTAGGCCAGGCACCGTGGCTCATGCCTGTAATCCCAGCACTTTGGGAGGCCGAGGCAGGCGGATCACGAGTCAATAGGTCAAGACCATCCTGGCCAACAAGGTGAAATCCCGTCTCTACTAAAAATACAAAAATTAGCCTGGTGTGGTGGTGGGCACCTGTAGTCCCAGCTACTCGGGAGGCTGAGGCAGGAGAATTGCTCAAACCTGGGAGGCAGAGGCTGCAGTGAGCCAAGATTGTGCCACTGCACTCCAGCCTGGTGACAGAGCGAGACACCATCTCAAAACAAAAAAAATTGTATCTTTTGTGAGTAGCACAATTGCTAGATTCTATTTTTATCCAATGATAGTTTTTGGATTTGTGTAGGTGAGTTTATCTGTTTCACTATATTGTGTCTTCCTGTACTAGAACATGTCGCTCCATGAAAATGTAAGCTTCATGAGTGTGGGGAGTCTGTTTTACTCACTACTATATCTCTATACCTTGGAACAGTGCTGCACTTATTAGGCACTCAATAAATATCTATTCCTTGTTTTATAATGATTATTGCTATGTTCATACTCATTTCTATTATCTTAAATATTTTCTTTTTACTATTTTGCTTCTTTCTTTCTTTTTTTTTTTTTTTTTTTTTGAGATGGAGTCTCGCTCTGTTGCCCAGGCTGGAGTGTAGTGGCGCGATCTCGGCTCACTGGAAGCTCTGCCTCCCGGATTCAAGCGATTCTCCTGTCTCAGCCTCCTGAGTAGCTGGGATTACAGGCGCCCGCCCACTTAATTTTTGTATTTTTAGTAGAGACAGGGTTTCACCATATTGGTCAGGCTGGTCTTGAACTCCTGACCTCAGATGATCTGCCCACCTCAGCTTCCCATAGTGCTAGGATTACAGGCGTGAGCCACCACGCCCAGCCTATTTTGCTCCTTTATTGTTATTTTCTGTATTCTGTTGGATTGATAACATTTTCTTGGCTTCCCTCTCCCCCACTGATGCCTTAGAAGATAAAAATTGTCTTCCTATTCTTTTAATGATTATCCTTAAAAAAGATATATATAAATTTAGCTATGAACTTTCATAAATTGTCAGTGTCTCCATCCTCCTCCAAAGTAAGATGAAACCTTCAATATATCACTCACTGATCACCCCTCTTGAATTCCTTTTAATTAGTTTTTGTACATGTCTAAAATGATTTTATTTTCCCTCACTCTTTTTCTTTTCTTTCTTTCCTTTTTTTTTTTTTTTTTTTTTTTTTTGAGACAGGGTTTTACTCTGTCACCCAGGCTGGAGTGCAGTGGCATGATCTTGTCTCACTGCAGCCTCGACCTCCTGAGCTCAAGCAATCCTCCCACCTCAGCCTCCTGAGTAGCTGGGATGACAGCCACTTGCCAACCTGCTCAGCTAATTTTTTAGTGTTTCTTTTTGTAAAGGCAGGGTCTCCCTATGTTGCCCAGCTGGTCTTGAACTCCTGGGTACAAGCAATCCTCCCCACTTCAGACTCCCAAAGTGCTAAGATTACAGGCATGAGCCACCATGCCCAGCTTTTCCCTCACTCTTGAATGATAGGTAATCGCCTGTAATCCCAGCACTTTGGGAGGCTAAAATGGGAAGATTCCTTGAGCAACCCAGGAGTTCAAGACCAGCCTGGGCGACACAGCGAGACCCCATCTGAAAAAAAAAATGTTGACATTGCAGAGGAGGAGGTGGAGCAAGATGGCTGAATAAAAAGCCTCTACTAATTGTCCTCCCCACAGGAACACCAAATTGAACAACTATCCACACAAAAAAAGTACCTTCATAAGAACCAAAAATCAGGTGAGTAATCATAGTACCTGATTTAAACTTCGTATTACTTAAAGAGCACGTAAGAGGGTAGAAAAAACAATCTCAAATTGCAGACGCCACCCCTCTTCCATCCCCTGGCAGTGGCCGTGTGGCATGGAGAGAATCTATGTGTTTGGGGGAGGGAGAGCACAGTGATTGTGGCACACTTTGCATTGGAACTCACTGCCACCCTGTCACAGTGGGAAGCAACACCGTGCAAAACTCAGCCAGCACCCATGGAAGCATGGAAGAGCATTTAGACCAGCCCTGTCTGGGTGGGGAATTGTCTATCCCAGTCGCTGAGACCTGAGTTCCAGCAAGTCTCATCACTGTGGGCTAAAATGCTTTGGGCTTCCAAGGAAACTTGAGAGGCAGTCTTAGCCACAAGGACTGCAATTCCTCGGCAAGTCCTGGTGCTGTTCCAGGATCAAAGCCAGTGGACTTAGGGGGCATGGACCTAGTGAGACACTGGCCAGGGTAACCAAGGAAATGCTTGCACTATCTCTCCTGCAGCACCAGGCAGCACAGCTCATGACTCCAGGAGAGACTCCTTCCTTCCGCTTGCGGAGAGGAGAGGGAAAAGTAAAGAGGACTTTGTCTTGCAACTTAGATACTTGCTCAGCCACAGTAGAATAGGGCACCAGGTAGAATCCTGAGGACCCCATTCCAGGCCCTAGCTCCTGGATGACATTGCTATACACACCCTGGGCCAGAAGGGAACATGCTGCCTTGAGGGGAAGAACCCACTAATGGCAGAATTCCTCATCATCTGCTGACTATAGAGTCCTGGGTCCTGAATAAACAGCAGGGATAGCCAGGCAGTACTCACCATGGGTCTTGGGTGAGATTCAGAGATGTGCTGGCCTCAGTTGTAAACTCAGCATATTCCCAGCTGTGGTAGCCACGGGGAGGGGCTCCTTCTGCTTGAGAAAAGAGTAGAGAGGACTTTGTCTTGAAGTGAGGTACCAGCTCAGCCACAGTAGGGTAGAGCACCAAGCAGGCTCTTGGGGTTCCTGATTCCAGGCCTTGGCTTGTGGATGGCATATCTGGACCTTCCCTGGGACCAGGGCCCTAAAGGGAGAGTCCCAGGACTAGCAGCATTCACCACAAGTTGACTGAAGAGCCTTGGGTCTTGAGTGAACGTTGGTGGTAGCCATGCAGTACTCACTGTGGGCCTGGGACATGGTGGCCACAGGGAGAGATTCTTCTGCTTGTGGAAAGGAAGGGAAGAGTATGAAGAACTTTGTCTTGTGTCTTCGGTACCAGCTCAGTCACAGTAGAATAGAGCACCAGGTAGACTCCTAAGGTTTCTAACTCTAGGCCTGGCTCCTGGACAGCATCTGTGAACCCACCTGGAGTCAGGGGAGCTCACTGCCCTGAAGAGAAGGACACAAGCCTGGCTGGCTTCTATTGTAGAGCCCTAGGGTCTCGAGTGAACATAGGAAGTACCAAGCAGTGATTACTGTGGGCAAGAACCAGTTATGTACTGGCTTTAGGTCTGACTCAGTGCAGTCCCAATGGTAGTAGTTGCAGAGGTGCTTGTATCACCCCTCTTCTAGCTCCAGGCGGCTCAGCACAGAGAGAGAGAGAGACTTTATTTGTTTGGGAGAAAGTAAAGGAAGGGAGCAAGAGTCTCTACTTGGTAATCTGGATAATCGTTCTACATCTTATCCCAGACCACCAAGGCACTACCTCTGTGAGTCTGTAAGAACCATAGTGTTACTGGGCTTGGGGTTGCCCCTAAGGCAAATATGGCTGCAGTGACTAAAAAAAAAAAAACTGGGATCACAACACCCAAGTCCCTTCAAATACCTTCAAATAGGTGCAAACAAGCCCAAATTGTGAAGACCACAATCAATGCTTAATTCTTCAATGTCCCAACACCAACGGACATCCACAAGCATCAAGACCATCTATGAAAACATGAGATCACCAAATGAACTAAATAAGGCACCAGTGACCTATCCCAGAGTAATAGAGATATGTGACCTTTCAGAAGAAGAATTTAGAATAGCTGTTTTGAGAAAACTCAGCGAAATTCAAGATAATACAGAGAAGGAATTCAGAATCCTATCCAATAAATTTAGCAAAGAGACTGAAATAACTTAAAAGTGTCAAGCAGAAATTCTGAAGTTGAAAAATACAATTAATATACTGAAGAATAGAGAAATCTCTTAACATAAAATTGATCAAGCAGAAGAAAGAATTCGTGAGCTCGAAGACAGGCTGTTTGAAAATAAACAGTCAAAGGAGACAAAAGAAAAAAGAATTTTTTAAAAGGAAGTATACTAAAAATTCTAGAAAAGAGCCTCAGAAGGTCAAACCTAAGACTTATTGGCCTTAAAGAGGAGGTCAAGAGAGAGATCCGGGTAAAAAGTTCATTCAAAGGGAAAATAATAGAGAACTTAACAAACCTAGAAAAAGATATCAATATTCAAGTATAAGAAGGTTATAGGCCGGGCGCGGTGGCTCAAGCCTGTAATCCCAGCACTTTGGGAGGCCGAGACGGGCGGATCACAAGATCAGGAGATCGAGACCATCTTGGCTAACACGGTGAAACCCCGTCTCTACTAAAGAATACAAAAAACTAGCCGGGCGAGGTGGCGGGCGCCTGTAGTCCCAGCTACCAGGAGGCTGAGGCAGGAGAATGGCGTAAACCCGGGAGGCAGAGCTTGGAGTGAGCTGAGATCCGGCCACTGCACTCCAGCCTGGGTGACAGAGCGAGACTCCGTCTCAAAAAAAAAAAAAAGAAGGTTATAGAACACCAGGTAGATTTAGTCCAAATAAAACTACCTTGAGACATTTAATAACCAAACTCCCAAAGGTCAAGGGTAAAGAAAGGACCCTAAAAGCAGCAAGGTGAAAGAAACAAATAACATACAATGGAGCTCCAATACACCTGACAGCAGGCTTTTCAGTGGAAATCTTACGAGCCAGGGGAGAGTGGCATGACAAATTTACAGTGCTGAAGGACTATACTATTCTATTTATCCTAGAACAGTATAGGCAGTGAAAATATTCTTCAAATAATGAAGCAGCATTATTCACAATAGTCAGAGAAACAAAAGCTGAGGGATTTCATCAATACCAGACTTGTCTCGTAAGAAATGCTAAAGATAGTTCTTCAATTTGAAAGAAAAGGATGTTAATGGGCTATAAGAAATCATCAGAAGGTACAAAACTCACTGACAACAGCAAGTACACAGACTATTATAACACTATAGTCATGTAGAAAGACTAAAAGATGAATCTGTCAAAAATAACTACAACATAGACAGTACAATAAGATATAAATAGAAATAATAAAAAGTTAAAAGCAGGAGGATGAAGTTAAAGTGTAGAAATTAGCTGGAAATGGTGGCACGCACCTGTAATCCCAGCAATTTGGGAGGCTGAGGTGGGAGGATTGCTTAAGCCTGGGAGGTTAAGGCTGCAGTGAGCCGTGATCGTGTCACTGCACCACACACCAGCCTGAGTGATAGAGTGAGACTCGGCCTCAAAAAAAAAAAAAAAGAAAGAAAGAAAAGAAAAGTATAGAGTTTTCATTAGTTTTCTCTTTGTTAGTTTATGCAATCAGTGTTAAGTTGTCATCTATTTAAAAAACGGGTTATAAGATATATGCAAGCCTCATGATAACCTCAAATCAAATACAACAGATACACAAAAAATAAAAAGCAAGATATTAAAACATACCACCAGAGAAAATCACCTTCACTAAAACAAAGACAGGAAGGAAGGAAAGAGGAAAGAGAAGTCCACAAAACAACCAGAAAACAAAACAAAAAAAAAGACAGGAGTAAGTCTTTACTTATCAATAATAACACTGAATGTAAATGGACTAAATGCTCCAATCAAAGACATAGAGTGGCTGAATGGATCAAAAACAAGACCCAATCATCTGTTGTCTAAAAGAAACACACTTCACCTATAAAGACACACATACACTGACAATAAAGGACTATTAAAAGCACATGGAAACTAAAAGTTGAGTGTTGCAACAAGGAGTGGGAAACTGAAGAGTCTAGTGAGATTGTGCTAGGGTGAATTCAGTTAATCAACACATTTCACTCATCCCCTGCCCTGTATCAGTCTTATACTGGTTTCTACAGATACAGAGATGGATCATGAACATTTCCTTCTCTCAAAGAGCTCAAAAGCTAGCCGGGCATGGTGGCAGGCACCTGTAATCCCAGCTACTCAGGAGGCTGAGGCAGGAGAATCGCCTGAACACAGGAGGCAGAGGTTACAGTGAGATTGCGCCACTGCACTCCAGCCTGGGCAACAAGAGCGAGACTCCGTCTCATAAAACAAAAAAAAAAAAGCTCAAAAGCCAGTTGAGGAGACAAACACATATGCATAAATCACAGTACAACATGTTATGACCCATAAAAGGAATTAATTAAATGCAATAGGAACCCAGAGAAGAGAGCAATAATTATGCCTCTGCACAGGGTATTAGGAGATTAAAAGATGGCATTTGAGCTGAGGTGGGTCTTTTTTTTTTTTTTTTTTTTAAGACAAGGTCTCATTCTGTCGCTCAGGTTGCAGTGGCACAATCATAGCTCACTATAACCTCAAACTCCTGGGCTTAAGCTATCCTCCTTGTTATGGTTTGAATATGTGTCTCCGCTGGGCAAGGTGGCTCGATCCTGTAATCCCAACACTTTGGGAGGCGAGGTAAGCAGATCACTTGAGCCCAGGAGTTCAATACCAGCCTGGTCAACATGGTGAAACTCTGGCTCTACAAAAAATACAAAAAGATTTGCCAGCATGGTGGTGCATGCCTGTAGTCCCAGCTACCCAAGAGGCTGAGATGGGAGGATTGTTTGAGCCTAGGAGGCAGAGGTTACAGTGAGCCACTGCTCTCCAGCCTGGATAACAGAGCCAGACCCTGAAAAAAAAAAAAAAAAAAAAAAAAAAAAAAAAAAAAAGAAAAAAAGAAAGAAAGAAAGAAAGAAAGAAAGAAAGAAAGAAAAGAAAATAAATAAAATTAAAAAAAACTTAGGTTGGCCTCAGTGGCTCATGCTTATAATCCCAGCACTTTGGGAGGTCAAAGTGCTTGAGACCAGGAGTTTGAGACCAGCCTGGCCAACATGGCAAAAACCCGTCTCTATTGAAAATACAAAAATTGACTGGGCGCAGTGGCTCATGCTTGTAATCCCAGCACTTTGGGAGGCTGAGGCAGGTGGATCATGAGGTCAGGAGATCGAGACCATCCTGGCTAACATGGTGAAACCCCATCTCTACTAAAAATACACAAAAAATTCGCCGGGCGTGGTGGTGGGTGCCTGTAGTCCCAGCTACTTGCTGGGACTTGCTCCTGAGGCAGGAGAATGGTGTGAACCCAGGAGGCGGAGCTTGCAGTGAGCCGAGGTCGCACCACTGAACTCCAGCCTGGGCGACTGAGCAAGATTCTGTCTCAAAAGAAAAGAAAAGAAAAGAAAATACAAAAATTAGTCTGGCATGATGGTGAGTGCCCGTAATCACAGCTACTCAGGAGGCTGAGATAGGAGAATTGTTTGAACCTGGGAAGCGGAGGTTGCAGTGAGCCGAGATCTTGCCATTGCACTCCAGCCTGGGCAATAGCCTATATCCCCCAAAAAACAAAAATCAAAATAAAATGAAAAAAACTGAAATAGGTGATTTGAACCCAGAACCAGTCTCACTAGCGCCCTTTGAACTGAGGAGGCTCTTCCCTAGGCAGGGCTCTGGTAAAGGTCCATACTCACGCCGGAATCTGCAAGGTCAATGGAGCTGATCTAGCCTGAATCTGTCCCGCTACAGAGAGGAGCAGGACAGGGTGTGAGAAGCCTTCAGGAACTGGGAGAACATCTGCAAGTCCAGGCAGGGGAAGGTGTGCTCAGGTCCTTATCTCCCCATGGAGATGAGTCTGTGGGCTGGTTATGGTGGTAGGCACTAGAGGTATGGAGATGAATAAAATATAATTCTTGCCCTCAAAAGGTTGACCAATGATGATTCACATCTGAAATAATAATTTTTACGTAGGTCTGTATAGCCCCTAACAACTTATAAGTCACTTTCTTCTTCTCACTTGATTCTCCCAAAAGCCATATGCGGAAGCCCCATTTTACCAATGAGGAAACTGAGACCCAGAAGGAAAGCGACTCACTAAGAAGGAAAGTGACTCACTCAAAGTGCTCATACCAACTGCCTTTTACCAACTGCTTTCACAGCCATTAATTCATTTACAAGGGGCACAGCCTGGCTTAGGAGAGGGACATGAGGAGAGCAGTGCTGGGCTCTTAGATCGTGTGTGTGGTGTATTTCTATCAAGTGATGCATTCTGTTGAGCTGCTTGAGCCAAGAATTCCATCCAACTCAGCAGCATGTAGGGAGTCAGTTCTGTTCCAAAGGGCAAAGCTGTTCAGTACATCACTGTGGAAGGAACAAAAGGATCTCTCTCTTGCTGTGTCTTCTGATTCTTACTTAGTCCTACTTTCCTAGGTTCCTCTGCATTTTCTGACTTTGAGATAGTGCTCACAATGCTGTATACAAGTGTTTTTTGTTTTTCACTAGAATATTAATCTTCATAATTGCAAGAATACTTAATTTTTAGGTGTCTTCTAAGACTTTCTTTTTTAAAAAAACTGCTACCTTCAGTAAGAAATACAACCTACAGGCCGGGCGCAGTGGCTCAAGCCTGTAATCCCAGCACTTTGGGAGGCCGAGACGGGCGGATCACGAGGTCAGGAGATCGAGACCATCCTGGCTAACACGGTGAAACCCCGTCTCTACTAAAAAATACAAAAAAATTAGCCGGGCGAGGTGGCGGGCGCCTGTAGTCCCAGCTACTCGGGAGGCTGAGGCAGGAGAATGGCGTGAACCCGGGAGGCAGAGCTTGCAGTGAGCTGAGATCTGGCCACAGCACTCCAGCCTGGGCGGCAGAGCAAGACTCCGTCTCAAAAAAAAAAAAAAAAAAAAAGAAATACAACCTACAAATGTAGTAGAAACAACTTTTCATAAAATGAGACTTAACCTTAGTCTGTGCAAGTACTGATATTTTCTATTCTATGTTATATCATTTCTTTTTTTTTAAATTCTAATCTTCTAAATGTAATGTGGTATTCTGGATTGAAACCTAGAACAGAAAAAGTACACTAGTGGAAAAACAGGTGAAACCCAAATAAAATCTATAGTTTAGTTAATAATATTATATTAATGTTAATTTATTTTAACAAATGTACCATGGTTATGTAATATGTTAACATTAGGGGAGCTGGTGAAAACATGTGGAAACTTTCTGAACTATCATTCTATGCTTTCTATAAATCTAAAATTATTCCAAAAGGAAAAGTTTATTTAAAAACAAAACAAAAATTTCCAGTCTTGACCACTTAAACTGATTTCGTGACCCACTCATGGGTCAGAATTCACACTTTCAGTGTGATGTCTGCTATCTTTTTGGATAATGCTGACAGGAATGGTTGCAGTGATTTATAAAAGCTCATTATTGCTCTTTCTCTGACACACATACACACACACGGTGCCATGGCCCCCCTCTCACAGTCCTTGACCTCTCTGCCTTGTCTTACATTCATTTTTTATCTATATGGCCTGCCTTTGAAGGGCTATCCCTGCCTGAATCATCTGAGCAACCTCAAAAGAATACATGATACATATTTGTTAAATGAATGCCCAAATAAATAGTTGTATTTTTAACACCCTTGCTGGTAATTTTTTTTTTTTTTTTTTTTTTTTTTTTTTTTTGAGACGGAGTCTTGCTCTGTTGCCAGGCTGGAATGCTATGGCTAGATCTCAGCTCACTGCAACCTACGCCTCCTGTGTTCAAGCGATTCTCCTGCCTCAGCCTCCTGAGTAGCTGGGACTACAGGTGTGCATCACCACGCCAAGCTAATTTTTGCATTTTTAGTGGAGACGGGGTTTCACCATGTTGGCCAGGGTGTTCTCGATCTCCTAACCTCGTGATCCACCCGCCTTGGCCTCCCAAAGTGCTGGGATTACAGGCATGAGCCACTGCGCCCAGCCAAATTTTCTTCCCTCTTTAAACTGCAAGAAATTTTTTTTATACATAGAAATCTAATGTAAAGCCTTATATTAAATTTTCCAAAGTTGGCAGAAGGTCTTTAACTTTTCATATTAATGAGTGATACCCACTCACTACTGAAGAAAAAAAAGAAGAGAAGGATAATATTTAAAGGGAGGAAAATAAAATTCTAAAAACTCACTTATAATCCTACCAGAAATATCTATTGTTAACATTTTTCTTCTTTGTGTTGACATGGGGTCTCATTATGTTGCCCAGTCTGGTCTCGAACTCCTGGGCTCAAGCAATCCTCCCACTTGGGCCTCCTGAATACCTGGGACTACAGGTGCATGCCACCACACCTGGCTTATTGCTAACATTTTGGTGCATAGTCTCTTCCACACATATACATGTAAATGAATATATTTTTTAGACAAATGTTCCTACTATTCATACAGTTTTAGAGATGTCTTCACTCAAGCTCTTCCTTCATCCTGGAATGCGTTTCCTCCTTTTTATCCTTCACTGTATAGTTCCTACTCATCCTTCTAGATCCAACCCATGATCCCACCTCTGGGAAGTCTTTTATCCCACTCTGCCCTTCTCAACTTTAAAGGAAGTAGGTACTGCCTCTTAGGTATTCCAGTGATACTTTGGTTATACCTTTATTACACCTTTTGTCTTAATTAGTTGTTTACATGCCTGTCTGTCCCAACTGTCAGGGAATGTTAATTTATGTGAGTTGATGTGGGCCGTGGGTCCATATTGCTCCCAAAGCACTGAGTTGGTTTGTGCTGACACTGCACACACACACACACACACACACACACACACACAGCAGTAGACTTTCTGGCATTTTGGCTTCTACAGAACAGAATGGGTACAGCCTGGCTAAATGTCCCACCCTCTTGACTTTTTCTAGCACTCACCTGATAAATCCACCATCCGGCATCAGCGAACACTTCCATCTCTGCTTCTACACCTGGCTCTGAAAGTGACTGGAAGGCCTCTGAACACACACGTCTGAGATAAGCAAGCTCTGACCATAAGTGAGTGGAAGAAGTTTGCTCCCTTGGAAAATTTTGTTATAATCTGTTCATAAAAATGAAAATTCACAAACACAGAATTTGTATAGCAAAGATGAATATATATAACTCAGATTCAACTAGGAGCCCTCCTGCCCTTA
The DNA here is from genome assembly GCF_001698545.2 of Rhinopithecus bieti. NCBI lineage: Eukaryota > Metazoa > Chordata > Mammalia > Primates > Cercopithecidae > Rhinopithecus > Rhinopithecus bieti. Next base: position 810,200 of record NW_016811202.1, read on the forward strand.
AAGATCAAAATATAAACTGGGCATGGTGGCTTATGCCTGTAATCCCAGCACTTTGGGAGGCCGAGGTGGGCTGATCACAAGGTCAGGAGTTCAAAACCAGCCTGGTTAACATGGTGAAACCCCGTCTCTACTAAAAATACAAAAATTAGCCAGGCATGGTGGTGCATGCCTGTAGTCCCAGCTACTCAGCAGGCTGAGGCAGGAGAATTGCTGGAACCCAGGAGGCGAAGGTTGCAGTGAGCCGAGATTGTGCCACTGCACGCCAGCCCGGGCAACAGAGCGAAACTCCACCTCAAAGAAAAAAAAAATCAAGATATAATTGACTGGATTCCTCCCTCCAATTCCACATCTTGTGGAAATCCAAAGCCCTCCTCAAGATTTCAATTCTGGCTGGGTGCAGTGGCTCACACCTGTAATCTCAGCACTTTGGGAGGCTGAGGCAGGAGGATCATTTGAGCCCAGGGGTTCAAGACCAGCCTGTGCAATACAATGAGACTTGCCTCAAAAAAAAAAAAAAAATTAGCTGGGTGTGATGATGATGGTCCCAGCTATTCAGGAGGCTGAGGCAGGAGGATTGCTTGAGCTTGGGAGGTTGAGGCAGCAGTGTGCCATGTTCACACCACTGCACTCCAGTCTAGGAGACAAAGTGAGACCCTGTCTCAAAAAAATTTTCAGTTCTTTCCCAACAGCCTTCTCTTACCACAGCCAACTAGCCTCTGGGCTCCTGGTGCCCCCACACTGTCCTCTATTCTGCAGTGTACATATGGATCCAGATTCAAAACTTAGCCACTCCAATTTCCACCAAAAGCCAATCCCAGGTAATTAGCCAGGCGTGGTGGCAGGCGCCTGTAGTCCCAGCTACTTGGAAGGCTGAAGCGGGAGACTCGCTTGACCCCGGGAGGCGAGGTTGCAGTGAGCTGAGATCCCACCACTGCACTCCAGCCTGGGTGACAGAGCTTCCGTCTCAAAACAAACAAACAAACAAAGAAAACCCACTCACATAGAGCAGTTTTGAGGTTAGTAGAATTTGCCGGCAATGTGGAGGATGAAGGGGAAATACAGAAAAGTGTCACATCCGGCCGGGGGCGGTGGCTCAAGCCTGTAAACCCAGCACTCTGGGAGGCCGAGGCGGGCGGATCACTAGGTCAGGAGATGGAGACCATCCTGGCTAACACAGTGAAACCCCGTCCCTACCAAAAATACAAAAAGTTAGCCGGGCCTAGTGGCGGGCGCCTGTAGTCCCAGCTACTTGGGAGGCTGAGGCAGGAGAATGGGGTGAACCTGGGAGGCGGAGCTTTCAAGTGAGCCGAGATGGTGCCACTGCGCCCCAGCCTGGGCAGCAGAGCGAGACTCGGTCTCAAAAAAAAAAAAAAGCTTCACATCCATAGCAAAGTAAACAATTCAAAATGGAAGGACCACTATCTGCCACAGGGGAGCTTCCCCTGGCCCTTCACTCCGCCCAGACTCAGTCTCTCCACTGACTCCTCTCTTCTTCATCCTTCTCTCTTCTCTCTACTCCCTGTGGTGGCATCTTTTCTCTGTGCCTGCCGAGCATTCACTGAATTCGACCCCTCTTCTCGGGTAATAAGCAACAGCTTTCCCTTGGGGAACCACCCTTACCCCTTCCCTCACATGACTTGAGCAGGGCTGATCCCACCCTGTTCCAGTGATCCAAACAAGTGACCAGTTGGTGCATCCCACCTTCCTGGTCACACTGCTGCTCAGGGACAGGCTTGTGGGAATGTTTGGTGAGTGAAGGACTCTTGCCCCCAGGGTCTCTGATAGGAAGATCGGTATTGCTCCTGGTGTCTTTGCCACCCCATATGAAGGCCTGCTTGAGAATGAATCAAGACAAAGAAAAACAAGAGTCAAGACGTGAAGAGAGAGCTCAAATATGGATGGGAAAGCTCCAGTCCCTGAATCCAAACGTTTCTAACTAGTTACCTGGGTTTTCTTCGTCTACCCAGATAGAGTTAAATTTTTGTCATTTGCAATTGTGAGCACCCTGACCAATACCTTCCTCCTGCCCCTTCCTTTTTAGAAGCAATAAACCAAATTCCTCCTTACTTCATGCAAAGCAGCTTCCCCTTCTCTGAGCTGGGAATCTGCTGACACCTGTGCCTGCTGGGCATTTAAAATGTTTTCACCAAGATAGTTTTCTCCTTATGACATATATTGGCACCAACGATTAAGATGATTTTTTTTTCCACCTTGTCACAAAAATATTTATGTAATTGAGACTGTACTGTAAATACAGTTTTGTATCCTGCTTTTGTGTGTGTGTGTGCATGTGTGTATGTGTGTGCGCGTGTGTGTGTTTTCCTTTCTAAAGTTTTCTAAATTTTCCAGTTTTTGATCAACAAATATTTATCCAGGAACTACATATATGTCAGCCACATACAAAAGCAACTAACATTCTATGTTGGGAATTTTCCCATGTCATTAAAGACTTCATAAATGTCTATTATTTTCAACCAGCACAGAATATACAATCACACAGTTTTAAAACTAAACCTTTATTGTTAAACAGTTAGTTTCATTTCCAAGTTTTATGAATAATGATAGACACATAATGAGTCTAAATCTTCCATCATTTCCTTAGGATAGATTCTCAGAAGTAGAATTCCCAGAGGAAATTCTTATTTTACCCCTCCCCACAAAAAATGCAGAAAGAAATTTACTAGTCACTGCTGTAGTAGTGTCAGTCTTCTCTAACCCCACATAGCTGGAAGAGATCTGCCCTGAAGTGTCTTCAGATGACAGAAGCATCAGGCTTCTTTGCAGGAGCTTCCTGTTCCCTCTGAGTGCCCTGACTCAGCTGCCCTCAAGGAGCTATGAACTCGCCAGCAGCTGTCCCTCTCCACCAAGCGGGGGGCGCCCTGTCAAGCCCACAGACCTCACAAGGCTGGCATGGTGCACATATCTGCTTGTAAGGACTGTATGAAAAGAATGGCATTCAGGGCAAGCCCAAAAAGGAGAGATGCCAAGACAAGAAAGTCAGGGCTAATCATGACCAAATTTTCTTTTCAAGGCTCTTTTCTTTTTACTTTTCTTTATTTTCCTTAATAAGCATGTGTGATTTATAATGGAAAAAAAGTAACTTATTGGGGAAAACAACAACAACATGAATTTATCACATTTGGTGTGAGGCTGGAGATGATCTTCTGGTTCCTGGGAAAGCAGCTGTGAGTTATCTGGCTTGACAATGCTGCCTGCAACTCACTGGTTGACTCAGAAAAATGCATCTGCACCTTAGTCACCAGAAGGAAGGACTGATTCCCTCTGGGGCCACCACAAAGGGCAATGGATGACTATCTTCCAGGCCTGGAAGAGGGTTCCAAATTGCAATGCGTAAAACCAAGGAGTGGGTCTAAGACCAATCAGTGGGGAACCTCCAGGAGACACATCTTTGACTCATTGCCAGAACTTCTTAGCAGAGTAGTGCAAAGATAAAACCAGCTGCTCCCCGAAGTGGTGGCTTCCCCATCCTATGCAGCATTAAAGCACATGCTGAGGCCAGTTGCCCTGGATGGGTTGTTGGCAGTTCAAGTGCAAGGCAAGACAGCAGTTCTCAAACTGTTTGGTCCCAGGACCTTTTTACACTTAAAAATTATAGAGAACCCCAAAGAATGTTGTTTATGTGGGTTATATCTATCAATATTAACCATATTAGAAGTTAAAATTAGAAGTTATAAAGTATTAGGTCAGGCATGGTAGCTCACGCCTGTAATTCCAACACTTTGGGAGGCCAAGATGGGAGGATTGCTTGAGCCCTGGAGTTCAAGACCAGCCTGGTCAACAAAGTGACATTCTACCTCTACAAAAAAAGTTTAAAAATTAGCTGGGTGTGGTGGCACATGCCTGTGGTCCCAGCTACTCTGGAGGAACACTTGAGCCCAGAAAGTCGAGGTTGCAGTGAGCCATGATCGCACCACTGCACTCCAGTCTAGGCAACAGAGCAAGATCTTGTCTCAAAAATAAATAAATTAATAATGAAATAAAGTATTTATGAATTTTTTTTGTTTGTTTTGAGATGGAGTCTCCCCTCTCTCCAGCCCAGGCTGGAGTGCAGTGGCGCGATCTCAACTCATTGCAGTCTCTGCCTCCCATGTCCAAGAAATTCTTCTGCCTCAGCCTCCCAAGTAGCTGGGATTACAGTCACCACCACCATGCTCAGTTAATTTTTGTATTTTTAATAGAGACAGGGGTTTTACCATGTTGGCCAGGCTAGTCTCAAACTCCTGACCTCAAGTGATCTGCCCGCCTCGGCCTCTCAAAGTGCTGGGATTATAGGCGTGAGCCACTGCACCCGGCCCCTATTAATTTATTTTCAAACAACCTTAATAAAGTATTTGTTTGTTAATATAAATAGCATATTTCCATGAAAAATAACTATACTTTCTAAAGCCATATATATATATATTTGTAGTGAAAGGAGTAGCGTTCCTCATATTTTTGTAATCTCTTTACTACCTAGATTAATGGAATACAGCTGGATTCTTGTATTTGCTTCTGCATTCAACCTATTTCAGTGTGTTCCTTGGGTTGAAGTATAATGAAAAAAGTCTTTTGTGTGGTTAGAAAAGGCAGGAGTATTCTAATTGCTTTTTTCTGATAAGTGTGAATATTCTTTGACAGCACATTAAAACTTGACAAGTGGGAATTTCTTAAAGGTTGTTGCAATGTGGAATCCGAAATCATATCAATGAACTTTTCATACTGCATATACTTGTGTGAGAATGAGACTGAAAAAGGCAAATAATACCTTGGCATTATTTTGAAAGTGAGTTTAACTTTATGGACACCTAAAAGAGGTTTTGGGGATCCTCTGTGTTTTTTTTTTTTTGTTTGTTTTTTTTTTTTTTTTTTGAGCGGAAGTACTTGCTCTGTCGCCCGGGCTGGAGTGCAGTGGCTGGATCTCAGCTCACTCCAGCTTCCGCCTCCCGGGTATTACACCATTCTCCTGCTCAGCCCTCCGAGTAGCTGACTACAGGCGCCAGCCACCTTGCCCGGCTAGCTTTTGCTAGCTTTTGTATTTTCAGTAGAGACGGGGTTTCACCGTGTTAGCCAGGATGGTCTCAAACTCCTGACCTCGTGATCCGCCCGTCCCGGCCTCCCAAAGTGCTGGGATTACAGGCTTGAGCCACTGCGCCCAGCCGCTCTGTGTGTTCTTATACCATACTTAAGGATTGCTGAGGTAGGGACTTGAAATAGAAGACTGTTCAGTCATTCATTCATTGCATATACATGCATTGAGCACCTAAGGTGTTAGGCACCTGAAAACACTTATGAGTGCTCACCATTATCCAGACACCATATCAAGTATTCTAAAGACATTACTTCATTTAATCTTCAAACAATCATATGAGGGAAATTTGCCTGTTTTTACAGACGAAGAAACTGAAGTATAGAAAAGTCAGATACTTGCCACCAGATCACACAGCCTGATAGCCTAGTGGAGCCACGATTTGGGGTCAGGATGAGAACCACAAGGCTAAAACTGCTTCTCAAATACATTTTTTAAAATTTATTTTTATTGCAGTAAAATATACATCATGTAAAATTTACTATTTTCGCCATTTTTAAGTGTGCCATTCAGTGGCATTAAGTACATTCACAATGTTGTGCAACCATTGCTACTTTTTTTTTTTTTTTTTTTGGAGATGGAGTCTTGCTCTGTTGCCCAGGCTGGAGTGCAGTGGTTTAATCTCAGCTCACTGCAGCCTCCACCTCCTGGGTTCAAGCGATTCTCCTACCTCAACCCCCTGAGTAACTGGGATTACAGGTCCCCGCCATCAGGCCCAGCTAATTTTTGTATTCGTAGTAGAGACAGGGTTTCACCATGTTGGCCAGGCTGGTCTCAAACTTCTGGCCTCAAGTGATCCACCCACCTCGGCCTCCCAAATTGCTGAGATTACAGGCGTGAGCCACCATGCCTGGCCATTGCTACTATTTATTTCCCTGGCTTTTCTCATCTTCCCAAACTGAAACTCCATACCATTAAACAACAGCTCCCCATTCCTCGCCCCATCCCTTGCCCTTGATAACCACTATTCTACTTTTTGCCTCTATGAATTTGCCTATCCTAGGTACCTCATGTAAGTGGAGTCATACAGTATTTGTCCTTTTGTGACTGGCTTATTTCCAGTAAGGTCCTCAAATTTCATCCATGTCATAGGTGTAGCAGAAATAATTTCCTTTTTAAGGATGAATAATATCCCATTGTATGTATATGTCACATTTTGTTTATCCTCAACTGTTGATGGGGGCTTCTCGGTACATTTTAAATAAACAGTGACAAGAAGTGTGAACAGTGCTGTTGTTAGAAGTAAGAGCAGGACCTAAGGGGGAGCAATTAGCCCAGCCGGGTCAGGTGCCAGGGACTGGTGCCTGAGCTGAGACTTGAGGGATTAGTGGGAGCTGGGGAGGAAAAAGGTGGCAAGGGAGGAACTCCAAGGCCTGGAGGTGTAAGAGAGACAACTGCAGCTAGTCCAACAGGGCTCCCAGTCAGGTTTGGATGGAAAGGGGCATGAAGTGAGATTAGAGAGGCAACGATAACTGATAACCGGGGACGACTGACATTAAAAGACATTTAGGATGGGCCAGGCACTGTTCTAAGCCCCTTGCATGTTTTAACTCATTTAAACATCACAGCAACATTGTAAGAGAGAAAACCAGCTGTTCTTGCGCATACGCTGAGGGCTAGACACTATTCTCAGTCTTTGCATGAACTAACAAATTTAATCCCACAACGACCTGAGGCTGGAGCTATTACTCCCATGTTATAGATAGGAAAGTAAGGCATAGAGAGGATTCAAAAAATCGCCCAAGGTCATGCCAGATCAAACCTGGATTTAAACCCAGGTTTCAGCAGCTTTGCTTGTCACTACTGTGCCTGACAATTGAGGACATAAGGACGAGGTAAGGAATTTAGATTTTTAGCTGGCAGACCCACTGGACAAGTTTAGGCAGAAAGCAGCCAGTTCTGATTTGTATTTTATAATCATCCTATTAATAACTACTGTATGGAGAATGACAGGCAGGGACAAGACAGAGAAAACAGTAAGCCAGGTGAGAAGGGGAATGGAGGAGGGGTGGTGACAATACAGGAAAAATAGTGGGTTGTGGAGGTGGTTGAAAGAAATTAAGGAATCAGAATAGTCAACATATAGTGACTTATTTATTTATTTATTTTATTCCTGATGGACCTATGACATATGATGATGTATTAAAGGGGGGTCAGGGATAACTCCCAGGTTTCTGAGAGAATAACAGTGCGTTTTGTAGAGATGGGGGGGTACATGGGAGGAGCAAACAGGGTTGGGGAGAAACAAGGGATAAAAACAATGAGATAATATGAGAAAAACTGAGTTTTTAGTACATGAAGGAGCACAATTTAAGCATATAAACTCCATGAAGATAAAGATCTTCATCTGTTTCATTCACTAATCTGACCCAGTGCCAAGAACGATACCTGGCATAAAAAGAAAACCCCATAAATAGTTGTTGAATGACTGAGTATGGGTCTAGCAGAGAAAAAAGCTCTGAATTGGAGATTAAGAAATTACAATGAGAACTGGAGCTACACAGCAGGTCAGCAGCATGTACAGTGAGGAGAGTTGTAAAGACAGAGCTCTGGGGACCCTAGCCTTTAAAAGACAAACAGAGGAAAAGCAAGTGAACCTTAGAGAGACTGATGAGCGGCCAGAGATGGGGAGCAACCAGGGGCTGGGGGACTGTTAAAGGCCATCAACAACTGGAGCACCTGAAGGTCCTCTCCTTCACTGGGTCCTCTGGTCCGCATCTCTAACCACCAAAGGGACATTCAGATTTTGAAGGTAAAGAAGCCTTTGCAGCTCTGCTTCTTTAAGCACCATGTATATTAAGAGCAACTAAGGTTCGAACCGTACTTTCCAGTTTATAAAACATGCCTTCTCAGATTCTTCTTTTTCTAATTTGAAATCCAATATACTTTTTTTTTTTTTTCAGACAGGGTCTCACTCTGTCTCCTAGGCTGGAGTTACAGCAGTGCAATCATGGCTCGCTGCTAACTCGACCTCCAGTCTCAAGCAATCCTCCCATCTCAGCCTCCTGAGTAGCTAGGACCACAGGTGCACACCACCACACTATTTTTAATTTTTAAAAATAATTTTATAGAGCTAGGGTCTCCCTACATTGCCCTGGCTGGTCTTGAACTCCAGGCCTCAAGCAATCCTCTCACCTTGGCCTCCCAAAGTGCTAGGATTACACGCATGAGCCGCCACACCTGAGTCCCCAATATACCTTTTACTAAACTTTTTTTATTCAAGTAAGAAGTGTCTACTATAAGATGCAATAATCTCAAGAGTATATAATGATGAATTTTTGCATCTATATGCATTTGTGTAACCACCATCCAGATCTCTTCAGCACTCCAACATTTCCTTCATGCCCCTTCTCAGTCCCACCCCTCTCCTCACTGGGGTAAGCATTCTTCTGGCTTCTATAACCTTCTTTCAGTTTCTGAACTTTCATCAGTTCTTAATTTTTCATATAAATGGAATCATAGAGTATGTGTTACTTTGTGTCTGACTTCTCTCACTGAAAGCTGTGAGATTCATTTGTGATGGTGCATATTTTAGTAGCTCGATCTCATGCATTGCAAAATACATGATTATCCTTGGAGATACTACTGCCTACCTCCACAGGCTGCCTTTGGAATTACATGTGATTGTGTCTGGCAGTCACCCTATGAAATGTTTATTGATTATCTAGGTTTGGTTCAATACCAAAACAATTTAATCCTTACAGGGGAGTCATTATCCCCATTTTGACATGATTTGGTATATATTGGAGGGGATTGTGACAGCGGTATGTTGGTAAACCCGTCCTGTGAGAGAAAGACATCCCTAATTTGAGGTGTTTGTCAATTTTCATAACTCCTCCCACCATAGTTGATATTAAACTATCAGTGGTTTAACAACTGTCCAGTTCCAGCAAACCACTGAGTGCCACAGATTCTAAAGCTCTGAGCAGCTAAGAATTTGCTCACAGTCTCATAAGTGGGTATTGAAGACCAGTCTTTTCTGACTCTAATTCTCTATGCCTCTCCCCCTACATAGGGATTCTTTAAAATGAACCAGCATCTGCTGATGGCCCTGAGTCTTACTGATGGACCTCAAATGGACCCCAAAATTCGTAATTTTATAAATCTACATTTTCACTAGTAAACTACTAAATGAATTATCCATTATAAAATGTGATGTTCGTAAACAAACACTGGGCTGTTATAAGAGTTTGTTGGCCGGGCGCGGTGGCTCAAGCCTGTAATCCCAGCACTTTGGGAGGCCGAGACGGGCGGATCACAAGGTCAGGAGATCGAGACCATCTTGGCTAACACGGTAAAACCCTGTCTCTACTAAAAATACAAAAAAAAAAAACTAGCCGGGCGAGGTGGCGGGCGCCTGTAGTCCCAGCTACTCCGGAGGCTGAGGCAGGAGAATGGCGTGAACCCGGGAGGCGGAGCTTGCAGTGAGCTGAGATCCGGCCACTGCACTCCAGCCTGGGCAACAGAGCAAGACTCCGTCTCAAAAAAAA
>NW_016811202.1:823879-840744 GCF_001698545.2 Rhinopithecus bieti
AAAAAAAAAAAAAAAAAAAAGAGTTTGTTAAAGACTCTAAATTTTCAGTATTCCACTAGGAAGTCTGTCTTCCAGGCCAATTGTGGCAACCTCAGTTTGCCTCCTACTGTTCATGGCCTCACACAGATAACTGGTGATATAGTTTGGATATTTGTCCCCACCCAGATCTCATGTTGAATTGTAATCCCCAACGCTGGAGGTAGGGCCTGGTGGGAGGTGTTTGGTTCATTGGGGGTGGATCCCTTATGGTTTGGTGCTGTCTTTGTGATAGTGAATGAGTTTTTGTGAGATCTGGTCATTTAAAAGTACGTGGCATCTCCCACGACACTTACTCTTACTCCTATTCCCACCGTGTGAAGTGCCTGCTTCTGCTTCACCTTACATCATGAGTAAAAGCTCCCTGAGGCCTCCCCAGATGCCAAGCAGATGCTAGTGCCCTGCTTCCTGTACAGCCTGCAGAACCATGAGCCAATTAAACCTCTCTTCCGTATAAATTACCCAGTCTCAGGTATTTCTTTATGGCAATGCACAAATGGCCTAACACAGCTGGAATGCCCTGAATTTGGGGAATAGACTCTGTTATCAGATCATCAAATCCTTGGTGGTGTCTTGAGTTTGTCATGATTTTCAATTGCTGCTATTCTTCCTCTTTAATTTAAAACAACTGTTAGCTTACCTTTCCCTCTTTCGTTTAGGTTGTTAAGTATTATAGAACATGTAGGGAGACATATTTTCACCAGTAGTATTTTTATCCTATAATTTGCTAATAACTGGACATTAAGACATGTGTATTTTGTGATTCAGTTATGACTTAGCCATACCCCCATTGCTAAAGCCAATGTAAATATTACCTCTCTAAATTTTGTTTTCATGATCATACTTCTGCAGTGATATGTGTGACTGCCTGAGAAAGGGTACTATTTAAACAACTTGCAACACACTCTCAATATAATGCAATAAATTACTGACTTATTATTAACTTTATCAGGAACTGTTTATAATTCAAAATTGTGGCTGGGCACGGTGGCTCACACCTGTAATCCCAGCACTTTGGGAGGCTGAGGCGGGCGGATCACAAGGTCAGCAGATCGAGACCATCCTGGCTAACATGATGAAACCCCGTCTCTACTAAAACACAAAAAATTAGCTGGGCGTGGTGGCGGGCGCCTGTAGTCCCAGCTACTCGGGAGGCTGAGGCAGGAGAATGGCGTGAACCCGGGAGGCGAAGTTTGCAGTGAGCCGAGATCGTGCTACTGCACTCCAGCCTGGGCGACAGAGGGAGACTCCGTCTCAAATAATAATAATAATAATAATAATAATAATAATAATAATAATTCAAAATTGTGTGAAAGTACATGTTCTTCCAGTTATACATACAGCTATATTCTTTCATGTGGTAACAAGTAGGAACAAGGAAAATGGGAAAGTTTATTGAGGTTTAGGAACAATTTCCACACTGTATACCAGGAGGCGGTAATATGATACAGTCAAAGACACAGGCTTTGGAATAAAAATGACTGCCTACATGCCAGCTGTGTGACCGAGGGCAAGACACTTCTCTCTATTTCAGTTTCGGTTTCCTTGTGTTTAAATGAAGCAAATGCTCACCACCACAAACACATATTTTAAAGGTTCAATGAGATAACTATATGCCTGGAACAAAGCAAATTACATCTATTACTGTTTTTCCCTATGTGTTCTCTTATCAGGTAAAATCATAGAACTTGCCTTCCCTATGGCTTCTCCAAGATTTCACCAGGTACACAAGTATTATTTGATAATACAATCTGTCAAGAAGCCAAGATCTATCTTTTTGGAAAATCTGAGTAGAATTCTATTTGAATAACTGGACAACCTTGTAGGCTCATAAGTTATTTCTTTATCCCACATCCAAAACATAAAAGTTCAAGGCCCAGCTTTCAGTTATTTTAGGTACAGTGTATACCCAGTAGTGAAACTGCTGGATCATGTGGTAATTCCATTTTAATTTTTTGAGGAACCCCATACTTTTTTCTATAGTGGCTGTACCATTTTACATTCCCACCAGCAGAGCACAAGGGTTCCAAGACTACTTACTTTTTATGTATTTTTAAAATTGTAATATGCAGTACTAATTTTATTTTATTTTACTTTACTTTGAGACAGGGTCCTGCTCTGCTGCCCAGGGTGGAGTGCAGTGGCACAATTATGGCTCACTGCAACCTCAGCTCCCAGGCTCAGGTGATCCTCCCACCTCAGCCTCCTGAGTAGCTGAGAATACAGGAACATGCCACTATGCCCAGCTAGTTTTGGTATTACAGTACTAATTTTAAAACTTAGTAAATCAAAAGTAGGCTGACATTATTGCTAGTTCTTTAAAGATCTTTCAGAGATAGACTAGGCCTAAACACACATGTCCAATTTTGGAGTCATTAGCATATAGACAGTATTCAAAGCCGTGAGACTGGATAAGCTCTGCTAGGAAGAAAGTGTTAAGTGCTTACCATGTGAAGCACTATTCTAAGTGCTTTACAAGTACTATCTCATGTAACTCTTACAATAACCCAGTGAAGTAGTTATTAACCTCCATCTTACAGTAACTTACCTAAGGTCCTGCAGTTGTTAAGTGCCTAAGTGCTAGAGCTGGGCTTGGAACTAGAGCAATCTGACTCTAATTCATGGAGTTAGACGCTAGCTCCATGACTCTAGCTCATGGAGATGAAGCTTCATAGTCTTTCACTCAACAGGCCCCTTCCTAGATTGGTAGCAGTATAGTTGCATGGTCATATGTTCTCAAAATTTTGCAAAGGTAAAATTCTCTCATCACAATCATTTAAAACCACTTTTTCTTTCCCCTACAACTACTCCTCATGCAGGGTGGCAGTGGAATGACTACAGACGTTTTTGGAATACAGCTAAGGGGAAAATGAGTTGAGAATACCTTTAGTTTGGGTTTAGTTGGACATTGCTATGGTTTAAATGTCCTCTCTAAAACTCATGTTGAATTTAATTGCCATTGTGACAGTATTAAATGGTAAGACTGTTAAGTGGTGATTGCGGCATGAAGGCTCCACCCTCATAAATAATGTCATTATCATGGGAGTGTGTTAGTTTTCTTGAGAGTGGGCTTTTTCTAAAAATGAGTTTAGCCCCCTCTTGCCTGCTCATTTGGGCACTCTCTTGCCTTTCTGCCTTTCACCATGATGACACAGCAAGAAGGACCTCACCAGATGCCAAGCAGATGTCAGTGCCATGCCCTTGGACTTTCCCGCCTCCAGAACTGTGGGTCAAATACATTTCTTTTTTGAAATAAATTATCCAATTTGCAGTATTCTGTTATAGCAACACTAAACAGGCTAAGATATACTTATGTAGTTCACAATAACCTTCACATATGGTTATTGAACCAACAGAACCAGCATTATGACGTGATGGTGCAGAGCCAACAGTATTTATCAATATTTAATATGAATGCATACTATGGTGTCCAGCATGAAAAGTATGTGGGGAATGGAAGAGAAGCAAAGGTTGACAATAATGGAGGCTGAAGTTAGTCTGTAGAAAAATCTTCCAGTCATCACATGTGCAAAATTATAAGTGGAGGATTTAGTACTCATTGACAGCTGGTTGAAATAGAAGTTCTCTTATGTCAAGAGTATACTCAATAATGCAGCAATCATTTTCTTTTTTGATGGAAATTGTATAAAACTGAATTTACCAAAATTTTATTTGTAGGGCACATTGCCAAAATAGCAAATAAATCTGTGTTCAGTATCTTCTAACACCAAATATATGTCATTTTTCCAGAACAATTCTCCAATGCTCTGACACCAGCTGGGTGTCCAGCAAGTCAATTCAATCCTGACACTAAGTCCCAGAGGTAGCACTGATCTCAGTCTCACAAGACGGCTCTTGCTTCAGATGCCATCTGTGAATGAGGTGCCCAGGATACCTACACTTCTGCCCAGCCAGCTACAAATTCAGGGGTTCTCATGACACCCTTCTTAGACTCAACAATTCACTAGAGTGACTCACAGAATTCAGGAAAGTGCAACACTTACTATTACAGTTTTGTTATAAAGGATACAGATGAACCTTCAAATGAAGAGGTACATAGTACAAGGTCTAGAAGGGTCCCAAACACAGGAGTTCCCTGTGAAGTCAGGTTGCTCCACCCTTTCAGCACATGGATGTGTTCACTAACTTCAAAGTTTTCTAACTCTTGTCATTCAAGAGCTTTTATAATTCAGTCTCCAGCCCCCTTCACTTTCCGGGAGGTCAGAGGGTGAAGCTAAAAGTTCCCACCTTCAATCTGCACAGTGGCTCACTCCTGTAATCCCAGCACATTTGGAGGCCAAGGTGGGAGGATCACTTGAGGCCAGGAGTTTGAGACCAGCCTGGTCAACATAGCAAAAACCCATCTCTATTAAAAATACAAAAATTAGCTGGATGTGGTGGTGCATGCCAGTAGTCCCAGCTACTCGGGAGGCTGAGGTGAGAGGATGGCTTGAGCCCAGGAATTTGAGGTTACAGTGAGCTTTGATTGTGCCACTGGTTACAGTGAGCTATGATGATGACTCCACCCTAAGTGACAGAGTAAGACCTTGTCTCTGAAAAAATAAAAATAAAAGTTCCCAACTTCTAATCACATGTTTGGTCTTTCTGGAGACCAGCCCTGATCCTGAAGCTATTTAGGGGCTCTACCCTGAGTCACTTCATTAGTATAAACTCTGGTTGTGGTGCAAAGGGGTGCCTGATGAATAACAAAAGACACTCCTATCACTCAGGAAATTAGGATTTTAGGAACTCTGTGCTAGGAACTAGGGACAAAAACCAAATATATATATATATAAAATTTTTTATACCACAGTCTGTGTGTGAAGTTGCATATACATCCAAATCAGTGTTCTAATTCTCATTTATTTTATTGGAACCTTTGAAAACATCTTTCCAAATTTCAGTTGAAAGTGGTATATAAAATTTTATCAACTTTTGAATAAACTTTGACCATTTTATTTGTGTTCAAGTTACTCTTCCAAGTCTTTGAAAATATATTTCAGCATTCTTAATGTTTTTTGTACCTATATTTCAAGACTTAAACAATTTTATAATGGATAGACTATTTTGCTACATTTTAACTCTTTAAAGAAAGTTGAGGCTGGGCATGGTGTCTCACGACTGTAAATTGGCCTGTGTGTTCAAACTACCCAATCTATAAAACAGTATACACACAAAACATACAAAAGCAAATGTTATAATTCAAACCATCTAATTCATTTTCTTCTTGAGTATCCTCATAGTCGACAGACTATTTACAAACAGGATGTTATGAAACAGGAAAAGTTCAGAAAATCAAAATATAAATGCCAAAAAACTCAATATAAAGGTTTTAAAAAAAAAAAAAAACCCCCCATATTCTTTTTTTTTTTTTTTTTTTTTTTTTTTGAGACGGAGTCTCGCTCTGTGGCCCAGGCTGGAGTGCGGTGNAAACAATTTTATAATGGATAGACTATTTTGCTACATTTTAACTCTTTAAAGAAAGTTGAGGCTGGGCATGGTGTCTCACGACTGTAAATTGGCCTGTGTGTTCAAACTACCCAATCTATAAAACAGTATACACACAAAAACATACAAAAAGCAAATGTTATAATTCAAACCATCTAATTCATTTTCTTCTTGAGTATCCTCATAGTCGACAGACTATTTACAAACAGGATGTTATGAAACAGGAAAAAGTTCAGAAAATCAAAAATATAAATGCCAAAAAACTCAATATAAAGGTTCTAAGATAGTAAAATAAACCTCCCATATAATAGAAAAAAAAAAAAAAAAAAAAAGACTACGGCTGGGCACAGTGGCTCATGCCTGTAATCCCAGCACTTAGGGAGGCCGAGGCAGGTGGATCACCTGAGGTCGGGAGTTCAAGATCAGTCTGATCAACACGGAGAAACCCCGTCTCTACTAAAATTACAAAATTAGCTGGGCATGGGTGGCACGTGCCTGTAATCCCAACTACTCAGGAGGCGAAAGCAAAATAATTGCTTGAACCTGGGAGGCGGAGGTTCCGGTGAGCTGAGATTGCGCCATTGCACTCTAGCCTGGGCAACAAGAGCAAAACTCTGTCTAAAAAAAAAAAAAAAAAAAAAAAAAACCTGCATAAAATGGAAGACAAAAATAGCAAGTTTAACATTTGACAAACAGGAGATCAAAAAAAAAGAACAGACAAAATGACAGAGACAAAACTGACCAAGTTTTAGTAGAAAAGAATTACCTGAAGCTGCAGGACATAAGTCCTCAGGCTTAAAAGTTCACAGAAACCTAGCATGATGAGAGACTCAAGGTCCACACTCACACATGTTGCTGTGAAACAGAAGGATCACAAGGATAAAGAAGGAAAAAAACACAGGTCA
Source organism: Rhinopithecus bieti (assembly GCF_001698545.2). Taxonomy (NCBI): domain Eukaryota; kingdom Metazoa; phylum Chordata; class Mammalia; order Primates; family Cercopithecidae; genus Rhinopithecus; species Rhinopithecus bieti. The sequence continues at coordinate 830,269 of NW_016811202.1, forward strand.
TCTATGAAGGATGGCATCTGACTGGCATATATCCTGAGAAATGGCATATCTAAAGACTGTCGAACAATGCCTTCTAAATTGTGAGTGAATATGACTTTACAGTTGTACAATTTAAACTGAGAAGCAAGAATATCACTGAGAATAATATAACATCTATGTGTCCATCATAAAAAAACTCACATGAACAGTTTTTCTTTTTTGCTTTAGGATTTTTAAAGTTAAAAACAGAGAGCACCCCTTACTCCAAGGCAACTATTCTCACACATTGGCTTGTAATTTCTAGTCTATGTTTTCATACTTTTAGAATCTGTGTGTGTGGCTATAAGCAATATAGAGTGAGATTCATGTGTCTGAAAAGTATCTAAATTAAAATCTTACAGTGTCTAGCCTTCTGTTCGCTTGCCCCCTTCTCTATTCTATTTATAAGCAATGTAGCTGACTGCCAGGGCCACTTCCTGATTTAATGGACACTGAAACTTATACAATTTGGGGGACTTTTTTAAGAAAAATAATATTAAATTATGGGTATAAAATTATATCGGATAGTAAATTTGTATTTAGAGTGGGAAAGGAAATTATAACAAGTGACAAGTTTTACAGTTAACAGCCAGAGATATATAATATTTTTATTAATTAACTGCATGACACAGTTCTATATACTTATTTTCTCTACAACTTTTAATTGTTAACTTTTTTTTTTTTTTTGAGAAGGAGTCTCACTCTGTCGCCAGGCTGGAGTGCAGTGGCGCCATCTCAGCTCACTGCAACCTTCACCTCCCAGGTTCAAGCAATTCTCCTGCCTCAGCCTCCCGAGTAGCTGGGATTACAGGCACGTGCCATCACGCCCAGGTAATTGTTGTATTTTTAGTAGAGATGGGGTTTCACCATGTTGGCCAGGCTGGTCTCAATCTCTTGACCTCATGATCCCCCTACCTCGGCCTCCCAAAGTGCTGGGATTACAGGTGTTTACAGGTGTGTACACTGCGCCCGGCCAGCTGTTTACTCTTTGATAGCGTCTTCCTAGGACAATGATTTTGTAATATCATTTTCAACTCAGCAAATGGAAAGATACTCAGTTTTGTCTCTATGGTTGACCAAAGTTTGTTCTTTGCAATTGATAATTGGATAGTTGCAAATTGGAAAAGTTTCTTTCCGCTTCACATATGACATTATTGGTAATGTTCTCTAAAGTGTTAGGATTGTTATCAACTTTGGGAAAGCCTCTATCTTACACTGTGAGTTCTTCCCTTTTCATAGCAACCTGTTCTTATTTTGTAGATGCACCATCTTTATGAGAATACTAAAGAGGTGATTCTTTTACATTTGTTTATTTCATTTATTTGGCTTATTCCTCTGAGTTATCTCCCCTTCCTCCAGTATTGTTTCTTTCTGTTACGTTAACTTATCCTTTTTGTTTTACTGAAATGTTTTTTCTTGCACATGTTTGAGAAGGAGGGCAAAGAAGAGCTGACTATGACTTCTGTGTGGGAAGGTAGGTGGGAGTTGTGTTACTGAAAGCTTTTTTTCATAACGAGCAGACAGGGAACCAACCATTATACAGTATTTGGCAATCCTGAAATACAGTCTAGTCCTAATTCACTCAGTTTCTTTAGAATAAACCATCTTCTTTTTTGCAAGGGTTGAGGAAGGAGCCTGATGGCTCTGCACACAGGAAGGGGGGTGAGATTTATTATTAAGGCTTCAGCTTTATAGCTCACTTCTGCCATGAGGATGGGGGTGGCAAAACATCGAGAACACTAGCATACACACCTCTACAATGATTTGTCTTTAAGATCTATCACTTGTTACGGTGAGTCTGGAGTCTTGTTGAGTCTAGGAGTCTGTCCTGCCATCTTCTTTTCAGTGTCAGCACTGGCTTAGATGCTTTTTATTATTTTTATTCCTTTCAGTATTAAATCTCACAGATAGCTATCTATGTCTCTGGAGTTTTTCCTGCAGGCTATACAATGCCCTCAGCTCCAAGGCCCTTTCTCTATTTATTTATTTTTTTTTTTGAGACGGAGTCTCGCTCTGTCGCCCAGTCTGGAGTGCAGTGGCCGGATCTCAGCTCACTGCAAGCTCCGCCTCCCGGGTTTACGCCATTCGCCTGCCTCAGCCTCCCGAGTAGCTGGGACTACAGACGCCCGCCACCTCGCCCGGCTAGCTTTTGTATTTTTTAGTAGAGACGGGGTTTCACCGTGTTAGCCAGGATGGTCTCGATCTCCTGACCTCGTGATCCGCCCGTCTCGGCCTCCCAAAGTGCTGGGATTACAGGCTTGAGCCACTGCGCCCGGCCATAAGGCCCTTTCTCTTCCATGCTCACAGCTCAGAAAATGCTTCCCAACACTCATCTTACCAGACTGTAAGCAAGGTGCCAAGACGTGACAAATATCTATGCCACATTCTTTAAATTTTAAAAACTGGGTCAGTCACAGATCTGAATAGCACTGAAACACAGCTGCTTTAAATTTTTCCCCCTAAAACAAGGTCTAATTATAAGCTGCATGAGCAACTAAATCAGAAGTGTGCATTTGATTAAAATATGACCGTTGTCTTTGACTGGTGGGTTTTGCATTGACTCTATGTCCCAGCTCAGAGAGTCTCCAGTTTGACTTAAAAACACAGCGCCCCAAATCCTTGGTGTTTGCAACTTGAACTATGCATAACAAGGTAGGGGTTGGGGGGCATTCCACATCATCCGAACACAAAGGCAAGGTCAAGCTAATTATGTCCAGTCTCACTTTGGTAGGGGGATAAGGATTTCCCTTCAGGGCACCTTAACCCCTTGAGGAGGCCAGGTCCCCTCACTTTATGTTCTGCGGCTTACAAGAGTTGATACTGCTAACATGGGAAGGGTCAGATGGGGAAGGAAAGCTGGCCACTGCCTCCAGGGCAGAAGAGTTTATTTCAAATCGGATGCTCATGGGCAACCGAATTTTACAGGCAGTTGACAGTCCACTCCAGACAGCAGCATGAAGGACAGCTGGTCACCAAAGCAGTTCCCCCTTTGTGGTTCCTCCTCCCTCCAGTTTTCCCTCCCCTCCCCCTATTTCAGATTTCTCCCCGTCTTCCTATTCTGTGGTCCATGGTGAGTGCCACCCCCACCTTCTTCTCCTTCTTCCCCAGCACGTGGTCATTTGTTTTGGTCTCTGTGAGTAGGAAAACCTGCAAGTTTTGCAGACTAGGCCGGGCGCGGTGGCTCAAGCCTGTAATCCCAGCACTTTGGGAGGCCGAGACGGGTGGATCATGAGGTCAGGAGATCGAGACCATCCTGGCTAACACGGTGAAACCCCGTCTCTACTAAAAAAAAAAAAAAAAAAAAAAATATGCAGACTAAACTTTGTGTTTGGAGCAGTATTTCTAATCTTTGTAGGTGACTCATGTCTACTGGTACAGGCCAGGAGTGGGGATGGGAGCTAGCATTGGGGATAGTAATGGTGCAGGTTTGATGCTCTCAGTGGTACTGGTAAAGCATGGTGAAGGGAAGAATGAATGTATCTTTTTTTAAGGAACATTCCCTCCTGTAATCAACTTTTTCAATTAATTGACCAACTTCTAGTTCATAGAGGAGTTCTCCTACTATGCTATTACTAGCTACAATGCATTGAATACCTATGAGTACCTATTATGTGTCAGCAGTGGCTTAGATGCTTTGCACTATTTTTATTCCTTTCATCATCCTTCCAAGGTGTATGCACTTGCAGCTGCATATTATAAAGAAAATAAGATTCCCAGGCTGGGCGTGGTGGCTCACACCTGTAATCTCAGCACTTTGGGAGGCTGAGGCAGGTAGATCACTTGAGCCCAGGAGTTCGAGACTGGCCTGGGCAACATGGCGAAACCCCGTCTCTACAAAAAATACAATAATTAGCTGGATGTGGTGGCACACACCTGTAGTCCCAGCTACTTGGGAAGCTGAGGTGGGAGGATGCCTTGAGCCCAGGAGGTCAAGGCTACAGTGAGCTACGACGGCACCACTGCACTCCAGCCTGGGCAATGGAATGAGACCCTGTCTCAGAGAAAAAGAAAAGAAAATGAGATTTCCAGAGGCTCTTTACCTCACTCAAGATAATCCTGCAAGTAAATAATGGAATACGAATTTTATTAATAGTCTTTCTGGCCAGGTATGGTGGCTCACACCTGTAATCTCAGCACTTTAAGAGGCTGAGGCAGGCGGATCAACTTGAGGCCAGGAGTTCAGGACCAGCCTGGCCAACATGGCAAAATCCCGTCTCTGCTAAAAAATACAAAAAATTAGCCTGGCGCAGTGGCGCACCCCTGTAGTACCAGCTTTTAGGGAGGCTGAGATGGGAGAATCACTTGAGCCCGGGGTTGGAGGTTGCAGTGAGCCAACACCGGGCCACTGCACTCCAGCCTGGGCGACAAAGTGAGACTCTGTCTCAAAAAAAAAAAAAAAAAAAGTCTTTCTGCTGAAAGACTGAGAAGAGACTGTGTGCAGGGACAAAGCAATAGGCTATTCAGATCAGATTCTTTGTGATGATGGTGGAAAGGAAGCATTGAAGGAAGGCCAGCCTGCTGTTCCTTAGCTCACAGTTAACAGTGTCCTCTCTATATTCCCACCTACTTATATTCCCCTGTTAGGAGACTAACACATTTATTAGGTATTTACTATGTGCCAAGTACTGTGCTGGACACCTGTCACTTCATCTTATTTGCTCCTTATTCCATTTGTTTGAAATGAGAATTATTATCCTCACTTTTCTGATAAGGAAATTGATAGAGTCATTATATAACTTTCCCAGGGTCAAACAGCGAGTGAATGGTAGAGTCATGATTTGAGCCCATGATTTGGAGAGATTCCAGAGCCTGCTCCATGTGGCTTCCATGAATGGGAACCTATTCCTTTTGAAGTTATTCCTATGACCCTTTTAAGCTTCAGGACAAATCATTTTGTGACTAAGTATAGGACAGTCACAGTTGGGCACAGTGACTAATGCCTGTAATCTTAACACTTTGGGAGGCTGAGGCAGGTGGATCACTTGAGGTCAGGAGTTCGAGACAAGCCTGGCCAACATGGCGAAACCTTGTCTCTACTGAAAATACAAAAAATTAGTCAGGTGTAGTGGCAGGCACCTGTAATCCCAGCTACTTGGGAGGCTGAGGCAGGAGAATCGCTTGAACCTGGGAGGCAGAGTTTTCAGTGAGCTGAGATCACACCACTGCCCTCCAGCCTGGGTGACAGAGCAAGACTCCATCTCTAAATAAATAAATAAATACATAAATACATAAATAAAGACAGTCACCTGTGCTGGCGCTCTTCAGGATTAGTTAATAAATCAAATGTTAACTGAGAACCTGGATGACATAATGGTGTCGGTATCTAAAAACATCTAGAAACATTTCCATCTACATTTATGAAAATCTGCTTCAGCTCACTAAGGGGCAAGAGGAGTCAACAGCAGGCAGTGATGTGCTAGTCTGAGGCTTCCTGGGGCAGAGACTGTCTCGTTCATCAGTTTCCATAGCTCCTAACATGAGATCAGCACATCAAAATTAAGGCCATTTATTGAGTACCTACTGTGGACCAGATAACTTAATAAGCATCATCTCAATCCTTATAACAATCCTGCAAGGTAGATATCATCTCCATTTCACAGGTGCAGACTCTAAGGCTCAGAGACATTAAGCAACTTACCACTAATGAGTAGCAGAATTGGTAGAACTCAGACCATCAGAGGTTTCTCAAAAAAGATCATAATTGAGCTGGATCCTGGAGGATACATTTGAAGGAGGAAAATATGATAAAAGTCCTTCTAATTAGCAGCAACAGGCAAAGAGGAGGAAAAGAGCATGACGTCACCTAACTGAATAGCAATAATTTTTTTAGAGAAACTCTATTAAATCTTTCCAAAACATCCAACTTAGCTTTCATAGGAATAATAGCTCGACTTCTTTTTACACTCATATTTCATAGGTTTCCATTGTACATTTAATTTAATTTAATTACACCATATGTGCCTGGCAAAAACTGGTTAGCAAACGTCATTGACTCCTGGTAAGCAGATAATTCAATTGCTGCTGAATGAATTCTTTTCTTTATGCCTCATTTTTCTCATTTGTATCATGGCAGTGTTATGTGGCTTTAATGAGTTAATCTAGATAAAGAGATTTGTAAGCACTTAATAAATATTTGGATGAGGAGGCATACAGGTGTATGTTTTCCCTGAAGGAATGTGGAGCATCAGTAAACCCTGTGCATGATTTGGTTACATGGAGGAACATTACCAGCTTCTCCTGTGTTGTGGGATGGTTTTATTAGACAAGAATGCCTTCTATGGATTACAGAAAATCTTCCCACACAAATATACCTTCTCATTCTCTGGATCTCTAACGAAATGTGCACTTTGTCCCCAGGATACCCAACTCATTCCTTATCCAAAAGCCTTCTTATTTGCAGGTCTGGCCTGAAGGCAGGAAGCAGCACAAAAGTAATGTCTCCTCCTTCAACATTTGAATGACTGCCATAAAAATAAATAAATAACATCCTTTTTTTACTCCCAAAGGGGACGCTTACAATAAGTGTCTTAACCTCTTCCCAGTTACAGCAAATATATGTTCAGGAGTATCAGGTTGCAAGATATACACCAATTCCAAGACACTGCTGCAAGCAAAATATGCCATACCCTCTGATGTTAGAGAATTCTCCAAGTTGACTTCATTTCTCAGTTTCTGGCAGCCAGTCATAAGCATCCTAGAAATGCTGCACCTCTAGTGGAAAAGTTAGAATGTAAGGCCCTCCAAGGTAATGTGAAGGAAAGAGGAAGGGCTTTAGAGGCAGACATGACTGGATCCAAATTCAGTCTGTGCCACTTGTTTTTAGCTGTGCAATTTGGTCAAGTCACTTAACCTCTCTAAGCCTCAGTTTCCTCAACTACACAAAGAATAATCTTTGCTGCATTAAATTCTTGAAAAGACTAAATGTGTTAAGGCAGAAATTCACCTAGTTTAGGACTGGACACATAGTGTGCATTCAATGGATGGTAGCCACTATTTTGATTATTTTCAGTATAACTCCAACATTGAGCCTTAGGTGTAATGAAGCTATAGAATATCATGATTAAAAGCCAGGCTACGTGGGTTTGAATTCCAGATCTTCTACTTCTGAACTGAGTAAACTTGGACAACTTTTTAAAGCTCTCTGTGCTTCATTTTCCTTCTCTAAAATGGAAAAAGTAACACAACCTATCTCAAAGGGTTGTTATCAGAGTTAAATAAATTAGTATATGTAAAATGTTTAGAATAGTACTTAGAACATATTAAGCAGTAATGTGTCAGGTATTATATAATTACTGTATTATAACTGTCTTTTTAACCGTGAACTGTGAGACAAGGACTGTTTTCTTTCTGTATCTCCAGGGTGGTCACGTGACTAGAGCAGACTAATAAACGTTAATTGAATAAATGAAGCATCCCACATGCCATGCTAGTGAAGACTCCCTAATTTAAACCAACCAATTTAAACTAACTACAAAGTCTAGGCACGGTGGTTCATGCCTGTAACCTCACTTGAGAGGCTGAGGTGGAGGGATCAGCTGAGCCCAGGAATTCAAGACCAGCCTGGGCAACATAGTAAGACCCCATCTCTCCAGAAAACAAACAAACAAACAAAAAACAAACAAACAAAAACAGCTGGATGGGGTGGCACATTCCTGTAGTCCCAGCTAATCAGGAGGCTGAGACAGGAGGATGGCTGGAGCCCAGGAGTTCAAGGCTGCAGTGAGTCATGATCGTGTCACCGCAGTCTAGTGTGGGTGACAGAGTGAGACCCTGTCTCAAAAAATAAAATAAAAATAAACTAACTAAGAAAAAGTAAGGCAATTTATTGCTGCTCATATTTAAATAATCCAGGGGTGAATCTTGCTTCAGGCATAATTAGAACCCAGGGCTCAAATAATTTAAGGAATTGTCTCTGATGTTTCTGTTTTGTTGGCTCTCTCCACATGTAGGGCATTATAGCCACCAGCAACCCAAACCTCAGAGCCAGCCACTTCAGCACTCAGTGGAAAAAGAGACTCTTCCAAAATATCTTGCCAGGATAGAATTTTAATGTGCCCAGTTTGAGTCATGCACCCATCCTACTATTAACTTCCGTGGTCAAAGAAATGAGGTAATCTGATTAGCTAGGTCTGCCCCACTGTGTAAAAAGGAAGGGGCAGTCCTATGCAGACACACAGATTTCCCCAAAGGAAATAACATTCTATTACAGGGATGAAGGGAAAGGGATGCTGAGGAGGCAAAAATGCCAGATGGCTTAGAATGGTTGTGAAGCCCATTGGTCCTAGGTCAGCAGTCCCAAATCTTTTTGGCACCAGGGACCGGTTTCATGGAAGACAATGTTTCCACAGACCAGTGTGTGTATGTGGGGAGGGATGGTTTCAGGATGAAACCACAATCAGTGGAAGCCCTGAGCTTGTTTTCTTGCAACTAGACAGTCCTATCTGAGGGTGATGAGAGACAGTGACAGATCATCAGGCATTAGATTCTCATAAGGAGCACATAACCTAGATCCCTTGCATGCCCACTTCACAATAGGGTTCACGCTCGTAAGAGAACCTAATGCCATCTGACAGGAGGCAGAGTTCAGGCAGTAATGAGAGTGATGGAGGGGGCTAAAAATACAGATGAAACTTCGCTCACCTGCCACTCACCTCCTGCTGTGTGGCCTGTCCTAAATTATTCCAGACAATAAGACTCTGACCACTTTTAACAGGCCTTTTAAGAAAAAAACCTTAATCTTTCTAAGTAATTATTCCAGATTTCAATAATCCCCAATAAAGTTATTCTTAAATTCAAAGTATTCTAAATTCTTTGATATTCAAGGTATTTTTCTTCTTGTTTGTTCTGCTGTGGAAATGAAAAAAATGGCTAAGCAAGTTCTTTAATCTATAAATTAATTTGAATACTTTTTATGAAGGAAGGACAAATAGATATTATGAATATGGGGCCACCTGGAGAAGCATGGTGAGAAGTCAAATCTAATGGGAAAGAAAGCTGTGATCAATTAGCGAAGTCCACTAGAGAGGAGAGTGGTCACAGAGTTGGCTGTGTTTGCCATCTCTGGTTTTGTAATTCTTCATCTTAAAAACAAAAGTTTTATCTACTTACAGGGCTAAAAATTATTCCCCAGTGAATCAGCAAAGAGAGTGTGATCACCATGTTTCTGATGCGAAAGAGCACTGCAAACCACTCGGCAGTCTGCTTGGATTTGCTGAGGTGCTATCTCAGGTGTTAACAAAAATGAGATGTGTGAGAGAGAAAATCATTATACCCACCAGCAGCGCTTCCTTCCACCCTGATCTCATCGTCTGAAGTGTCATCACTGACACCAGATGTGCTTTTGTGGCATCGTAGCAGCTGGCAGCTAAAGATGAACATGTTAGTCTGATTTGCAGTAACTTTTCCCATTTATTTTGTTCCATTGATACACATGGACCAGGCTGAATTGTCATCCAGAAGATTCTGTTTTGCCTGTCTCCACACTATCTTTTTTAATAGAAGCAATTTAAAATAAACAAAATTAGAATAGTATTGTTTAAATGCCCATCACTTAGATACAACAATTATTAGAATTGTGCCATATTTGCTTCATGTATCTCTCTCCTTTTTCTATTTGAGTATTTCAAAGCAAGTCTCAGACCTCATGTTATGTCTCCCCTGATACCGCACACACAAATATTTTCTTACATAACCACACTGCTACCAACACACCTAACAAAGGTAACAACTCTTTGGTATCATCAAATTCTTGATTTTTATACTTTCCTGATGTTTAAATAAATGTATTTTATTTATTTATTTTTATTTATTTATTATTATACTTTAAGTTCTAGGGTACACGTGCACAACATCCAGGTTTGTTACATATGTATACATGTGCCATGTCAGTGTGCTGCACCCATTAACTCGTCATTTACATTAGGTATATCTCCTAATGCTATCCCTCCCCTTTCCCCACCCCACAACAGGCCCCGGGGTGTGATGTTCCCCTTCCTGTGTCCAAATGTTCTCATTGTTCAATTCCCACCTATAAGTGAGAACATGCGGTGTTTGGTTTTCTGTTCTTGCGATAGTTTGCTGAGAATGATGGTTTCCGGCTGCATCCATGTCCCTACAAAGGACACAAACTCATCCTTTTTTATGGCTGCATAGTATTCCATGGTGTATATGTGCCACATTTTCGTAATCCAGTTTGTCAATGATGGACATTTGGGTTGGTTCCAAGTCTTTGCCATTGTGAATAGTGCCACAATAAACATACCTGTGCATGTGTCTTTATAGCAGCATGATTCATAATCCTTTGGGTATATACCTAGTAATGAGATGGCTGGGTCAAATGGTATTTCTAGTTCTAGATCCTAGATCCTAGTTCTAGATCCTAGGAGTCGCCACATTGTCTTCCACAATGGTTGAACTAGTTTACAGTCCCACCAACAGTGTAAAAGTGTTCCTATTTCT
>NW_016811202.1:841998-846670 GCF_001698545.2 Rhinopithecus bieti
GTAAATAGCTCTTATTATTTTGAGGTACGTTCCATCAATACCGAATTTATTGAGCGTTTTTAGCATGAAGGGCTGTTGAATTTTGTCAAAAGCCTTTTCTGCATCTATTGAGACAATCATGTGGTTCTTGTCTTTGGTTCTGTTTATATGCTGGATTATGTTTATTGATTTGCGAATGTTGAACCAGCCTTGCATCCCAGGGATGAAGCCCACTTGATCATGGTGGATAAGCTTTTTGATGTGCTGCTGGATTCGGTTTGCCAGTATTTTATTGAGGATTTTTGCATCGATGTTCATCAGGGATATTGGTCTAAAATTCTCTTTTTTTGTTATGTCTCTGCCAGGCTTTGGTATCAGGATGATGCTGGCCTCATAAAAAGAGGTAGGGAGGATTCCCTCTTTTTCTATTGATTGGAATAGTTTCAGAAGGAATGGTACCAGCTCCTCCTTGTACCTCTGGTAGAATTCAGCTGTGAATTCATCTGGTCCTGGACTTTTTTTGGTTGGTAGGCTATTAATTATTGCCTTAATTTCAGAGCCTGTTATTGGTCTATTCAGATATTCAACTTTTCCTGGTTTACTCTTGGGAGAGAGTATGTGTCCAGGAATTTATCCATTTCTTCTAGGTTTTCTAGTTTATTTGTGTAAAGGTGTTTATAGTATTCTCTGATGGTAGTTTGTATTTACTGGGCAAAAAGGGAAAAAAAGAAATAAGACTCAACAAAGTGAGATGGAGTCCTGCTAACAGGCCTCTCACCTCAGGGACTGAATCCCAGGCCACTACACAGGAATTGAAGGCCAGGCTCCTCCCCTTGCCCATGGCTTCACCCCATTCCCCCAGGGCACATGTGGGCATGGTCAGACAAAGCCCTGTGCGGGTTCCCTCATCTGAACAAAAGCATCTGATATAAACACTTGTGGGGCTGGTCAGAGGTTCTCCAGGAACCCCTTTTTATCTGCCTATGCATTTGGCTGTCTCATTCCCCACTCTAAAGAAGTCCATCTAACTGTGTTAGAATAAAGATGAGGATAAGGATGAAGACCACTCTTAACTGCTTCCTGTGACAGGGCACTCTGTCAGATCTCCCTCAGAGGCCTATTTAAAGGTCCCTGGCAAAAAGGGCCATCATCCAAGGCTCCAGTTGCATGACCATTTGGAATGTGATGGCCTGAAAGGGAGAAGAGACAAACTGGGTTATTAGAAAACATATATCAAAACGAAACAAGGTGGGGGTAAGGACAGCTCAAAATCCAGAGGCTTTTACCAGTTTGCACAGGGAAAGGGAGACCAAAAGCCTGACTGATAAAACAAACTTTTACCCTTTTGCCAGCATGTCAGACTTCTGGGTTCCCTTCCCCAAGCCCAATCCTAAGCTAACCAGTTTATAAGGTTTGGGAAATTAACTTTTCCCAGATTGGAGGACGCATCTGAGAGGAGTGTCCCATACTATGGAGACACAATTACCTGTCAGTGAAGAGAGGACAGAGGAGGGAAAAGGAAAAAAGAAGGCAGTTTTTCAAAGGAGTCCCGGGGGTTCAGAATACATGTGAAAGGGGTACAGAAAGTGAATGGCTACTCATCTAGAAAGAGGCACCAGGCATCCCTTTTTCCTTTCTCTTCCTAGCAAATATCTGGGGTATGTAAGGGAGGGAACGTGAGGTGTTGCTCTTTCTCTCTTCCATCCTTATATCCCCGAGTCCTGGCAACTGTGACAGGGTGCCACCCATGGGTGTCGAAGTGGCTTTCACCCATGTTAACAGGGAGGCCGAGGGAGTGGGAGTATCCACTTTTATCCATGTATGTCCTATCTTCCTTGCTGTCAGTAGCCTTTGAATTCCCTAGACTTCATTTATGCCATGGATACTAGCATGACCTTTATGGGACCTCTATGGGAAGCATGGCTTAATTGGCAGGAAGTAGTCATGCTCACTTGTGCTGTGCCTTTTAACTTCTGTTATTATCTGCCTCTGGATCCCTCAGATCCAGTTTTCTTTCCTAGGGCCTTGACCCAAAGCTTGGAATTGAGTTTGGGTCAAAAATGTGAGGCCAGGTACAGTGGCTCACGCCTGTAATCCCAGCACTTTGGGAGGCCAGGGCAGGCGGATCACCTGAGGTCAGGAGTTTGAGATCAGCCTGACCAACACAGAGAAACCCCATCTCTACTAAAACTACAAAATTAGCTGGGCATGGTGGCGCATGTCTGGAATACCAGCTACTCGAGAGGCTGAGGCAGGAGAGTTCCTTGAACCTGGGAGGCAGATGTTGCTGTGAGCCAAGATCACACCATTGCATTCCAGCCTGGGCAACAAAACGGAAACTCCACCTCAAAAAAAATGTGTCTGGAGGCGGGTGGTGCATGTTCTCCTTATCATAAACTGAATGCTAAGGTGCAGCTGTGGAATTGAGTCCTCCTCCAACAAGGGAAAGAAAAGGATGTCTTGTGACAATACCCAGATAGCTAGTGGCGATAGTTATGCTTGCCAAGATTTGGGTGCATGGGGTTTGGTTTGGTGAGCTCCCTTGGTCTTTCTTTCCCAAAAAGGAAACCTCCAGGGCATCCTGTTTATTCCCATCACCTGGCAGGATTTGCAGGATAATTGCTCAGAACTAGAATATTGATCTGGATTTCTACGTTACCCATCCCTTTTGTTCTTTCTGAGCTGCAGCCAGAGATTGCTGGTTGGTTCACAGGAATAAGCAGGGTTAGCCAAAAATACAGGCAAAAACTTAAAAACACCTAATGAGTCTAGAATCTAATGGCGATGAGATTTGAAACATAATTTCACTCTCTCTGGTCCTCATTTTCATTAAAGACAAATTATGAAAGGATTACATTGTTTGCAAAATAGAATTTAGTCTTATACTTGGTCAGATTATTTGCATAAAGTACAGCAAGAATAATTATTTCTACATAGGTCTTTTACATTGGCTTCAATGGAACTCTGTTCCGCAAGGAATCTCAGATAAGACCTATTAAAGCCATGCCCAGCAATGGGTTTGTATCCTCAAATACCTGCAAGTTGAATAAACTCCTCTTTTCTTGAGGTCCCAAGAACATGTGGTTCCTGGGCCTGTTGGAAAGTGACATTCTTTACTTACCACAGGTTAGGAATCCTGTATGGGGACTGTGTAGACAAGAGTGTGAGGCCAGGTTTCCCAAGGGGCTTTTCTCCGTTCTGCAAGTTGAGCTTGACTCCTTAAAAGGAAGCATATCCCCTTCCAGTCAAAGCCTTAGTAGGACAACCAGTTTCTCCAATTGCATCCTGTTGTGAACATCACTAATCATCGGAGAAATGCAGATCAAAACCACCGTGAGATACCATCTCACACCAGTCAGAATGGCTATTACCAAAAAGTCAAAAAATAAAAGATGTTGTTGAGGCTGCAGAGAAAAGGGAATGCTTATACACTATGTTAGAGACAATGTAAATTTATTCAGCCACTGTGGAAAGCAATATGGAAATTTCTCAAAGAGCTAAAAATAGAACTCTCATGTGACCCAGAAATCCCATCACTGGACATATACCCGAAGGAAAATAAATCATTCTACCAAAAAAACACATGCACTCATATGTTCATCATAGCACTGTTCACAACAGCAAAGACATGAAATCAACCTCGGTGCCCATCAATGGTGGATTAGATAAAGAAAATGCTGTACATATACACACGGAATATGACACAGCCATAAAAAATTATAAAATCATGTTCTCTGCAGCAACATGCATGGAGCTGGAGGCCATTATCCTAAGCGAATTAATGCAGAACGGAAAGTCAAATACCACATGTTCTCACTTACAAATGGGAGCGAAACACTGGGTACACATGGACATAAAGATGGGAAAAATAGACACTACAGGCTACTAGAGAGCTGAGAGAGGAAAAGGGTCAAGGATGGAAAAACTACCTATTGGGTACTATGCTGACTACCTGGGTGATGGCATCAATTATACCCCAAACCTCAGCATCATGCAATATATCCATGGAGCAAACGTGTACATGTACCCCTGCATCTAAAATAATAGTTGAAAAAAATTTTTAAAGATTCTTATCCTTAAGAGATACATACTAAAATATGTAATATCTCAGATTTATGTCAAACTAATGCAGTGGTCAAGGAGACAGAGAGGATATAAATAAAACAATTTTTGGCTAGGAGTTGTTAATTATTAAAGCTGGATGATGGGCACATGAGGGTTTTCCCTCTTTTTTCTCTTCTTTTTTTTTTTTTTTTTTTTTTTTGAGATGAAGTCTCACTCTGTTGCCTAGGCTAGAGTGCAGTGACACGATCTCGGCTCACCACAACCTCCACCTCCCGGATTGAAGCGATTCTCCTGCCTCAGCCTCCCCAGTAGCTGGGACTACAGGCACGTGCCACCGCACCTGGCTAATTTTTGTATTTTTAGTAGAGACGGGGTTTCACTATGTTGGCCATGCTGGTCTCAAACTCCTGACCTCATGATCCTCCCACTTTGGCCTCCCAAAGTGCTGGGATTACAGGCATAAGCCACTGCGCCCGGCCTCTTCCTACTTTTAAAATATGCATTAATATATGAATTTTTCCATAATAAAAAGTTTTTCAAAATAAGAATTTAAAAAATATAATGACAGTGAAGTGGCAATGGAATTGTTAAATTTTTCCAAGCTCCAGTTTCTCAGAGTGTCACGTCT
>NW_016811202.1:848389-852596 GCF_001698545.2 Rhinopithecus bieti
AAAAAAAAAAAAAAAAAAAAAAAAAAAAAAGTGTAAAATAGGCCAGGCACCGTAGCTCACTCCTGTAATCCCAACACGTTGGGAGGTCGAGGCAGGCAGGTTGCTTTAGCCCAGGAGTTTGAGACCAGCCTGGGCAACATGGCAAAATCCCACCCCTACCAGAAAAAAAAAAAAATTGCTGGGTGTGGTGGTGTGCACCTGTAGTCCCAGGTACTAGGAGGCTGAGGCTGGAGGATCACTTGAGCCCTGGAGGTGGATCACGCCACTGTACTCCCACCTGGGTGACAGAGCCAGACCGTATCTCAAAAAAAAAAAAAAAAAAAAAAAAAAAAAAGTGAAATTAAAACTTATCGCTAAGTCCAAGAGTGATCAGGACATTTATTAACTTAATTATTTTAGAACTTGAATGGCTCTTACATGGAGCAGGCCATTTTCTATGTGCCCATATTTTGGACCGAAAGAAGTACATGCAGCCAGGGAGCAACTTATGATTTCCCACATTAGGAATAGCCAGCATGCAAGGAAATCCTTACATCATGATTGACATCACCTTACTGACCTAATTTCTACAAGACAATGGAATAATTTCTTCTTGCCCAAACCTTGCAGCAGCTTAGACAAGCAGCTTCATAGTGGGATGATGGGAGGGCTCCATGGACAAAGGACAATTGTTGGCCTTCCCTCAACAGAAGAGTGGTTTACAAAGTGATCTTTCTCAAGAGTCTGCCTGGGACCAATTGTATATCACATAACAGGTGCTCTCACATAAGTAAGGCAGAATTGGATTCAATTTGGGTTTCTTTTCTTTTTGAAACCATCTTTCTCTGGAACTGTCCTCTCTAAAAGTCACTAGGACAACAGGAGGGAAAAATGAGATCTTGAACTACCCAGGGAATCAAGGTGGCACTTCCTTCCTCTTTCTTTCTTCGTCTACCTTTGCACGGTTGCCATCTGCTGGGATCTCTTTGGAGAGGAGGTTTTATTCCCCTGCTTTCTTTCAGAATCCTGCCTCACATAATCTTCACTAGCTCTTCACAAAGAAAACTAGGACTCCCATTTATTTTATCCAATCCATTACTACATCCAGCCTTGAAAACAGCAGGCAGCCTATTATTCTCTAACAGGGACAAATAGCAGGATGGAGCTTGATTATTTTCTGTGAGGCTGATTTTTGCTAATCTAACAAATTTATTCTCTGACACCCTTTCATGGCCAATTGAGAAGTGGTACCCGGAAAGACAGTAATGCAACTTAGAAATGTATGGAAAATTGATAATGTTGAGATCTTAATTGAGTTGAAAATAACCAAATAACTTGTGGAGGGACATTAGGACCATTTTGTAGTATTGAAAAAATATACATGACACATAGCCTTCCACTCAACAACTCTGCTCTAGGATTCTAGCTCACAGAAATACACCAGGGAGCAAAGGCATATGAGTAACATTGTTTATTGAATTATAACTGTAGAAGCACATGAAATGACATAAAAAGATATGTATTGTAATGTGGAAAAAGTAAAATGCAGAACAATATTATATGTGTGGTTTCATTTTTGTTAAAAAATACCATATGTGGTTGCATATACCTGTGTATATTTATAGACATAAAGAAAAAGGCTGGAGGCCAGGTACAGTGGCTCACGCCTGTAATCCCAGCACTTTGGGAGGCCAAGGTGGGTGGATCATGAGGTCAGGAGTTTAAGATCAGCCTGACCAACATGGTGAAACCTGGTCTCTAGTTAGAATACAAAACTTAGCTGGGCATAGTGGCACGCACCTGTAATCCCAGCTACTCAGGAGGCTGAGGCAGGAGACTTGCTTGAACCCGGGAAGTGGAGGTTGCAGTGAGCCAAGATTGTGCCACTGCACTCCAGCCTGGCCAACAGAGTGAGACTCCATCTCAAAAAACAAAAAGGCTGGAAATATACACACTAAAGTCTCAGTAGTGGCTCCTTTTTCTGGAGAGTGAGATTGGGGATGTGGTGAGGGAAAATTTCACTCTTTATTTCATACACTCTGGATTATTTAAATCTATATTAAAAACCAATAAAGGAAATTAAGAATAAGTGGATTGGTATAAGGTAGTTAATTTATTTTTCTATTTCCTTTATTTTTTTGAGACAGGTTCTCACTCTGTTGCCCAGGCTGGATCCAGTGGCATGATCTTGGCTCACTGAAACCTTTGCCTCCCGGACTCAAGGAATCCTCCCATCTCAGCCTCCTGAGTAGCTGGGATGACAGGTGTGTACCACCACACTGGGCTAATTTTTGTATTTTTTGTAGAAATGGGGATTCACCATGTTGCCGAGGCTGGTCTCAAACTCCTGAGCTCAAGTAATCCTTCTACCTCAGCCTCTCAAAGTGTTGGGATTACAGGCATGCGCCACCACACTGGGCCTGGGTAGTTAATGTATAGAGCATTTATTGTGTGCCAGGAACATGATAGATACTCTATACAGATCACCTCACATGTCCCTCCAATCTTCTGACGTAGGTAATGTTATCCCTATTTACAAGTGAGAAAACAGATCCAGAGAACTAAGTAACTTGTCCAAGGTAATAGAGGTAGTAAGTAGCAGGTAGTAAGTAGGGTTCAAACTCACACCTTTCTGATTCCAAAGCCAAGATCTTTCCATTGGTCTGACAATGCTCTCATATGATATAGTCCTGGCTCAGTAGATGGGCTATTAACATTGCCACATTGTCACTGAATATTAGGTTTATTTTTAGAAACTTGGAAAATTGTATAAACAAAAAGGAAAAGTATAACGAATCCATGTACTCATTATTACCCAGAGTCAATACTTATTAATACTCTGTATCATTGTTTTATCAATCCCTACAAATTTTTTTTTTTTTTTTTTTTGAGACAGGGTCTCACTCTGTCACCCAGGCTGGAGTGCATGCAGTAGCTCAGTCACAGCTCACTGCAGCCTCGACCTCTCAGGCTCAAGTGATCCTCCCACCTCAGCCTCCCAAGTAGCTGGGACTACAGGCGAGTGCCACCATGCCCAGCTAATTTTTTCTATTTTTTGTAGAGACAGAGTCTCACTATGCTGCTTAGGCTGGTCTCAAACTCCTGGCCTCAAGCAGTCCTACAGACATGGGCCACCCCACCCAGCCTATCCCCCCAAACACCTTTTTGGGAGAGTGTTTTAAAGTAAATTCAAGGTTTATCATTTCATCATCAATATTTCAATCTCTAAAAATAAGAACTTAAGAAAACATAGCCACAATACCATTATCACACACAATAAATTTAACAGTAATTCCTTAATATTATCTAATACCCAATCCATGTAATTTTCTCATATTATCTCCAAAAAATATCTTTTTTTTTTGTTTCTATGTGTTATGTATGTCTCTCTCTCTCTCTTTTTTTTTTTTTTTTTTTTTTTTTTAAGAGGGGGGGTCTTCCCTTTTTGCCCAGGCTGGAATGCAGTGGCACAATCATAGCTCATTGCAGCCTCAAACTTCTGGGTTCAAGTGATTCTCCCACCTCGGCCTCCTCAGGCACATGCCATCATGCCTGGCTAATTTTTAAATTTTTGGTAGAGATGAGGTCTTGCTATGTTGAGCAGACTAGTCTCAAATTTCTGGCCTCAAGCAATCCTCCCACCTAGGCCTCCCAAAATGCTAGGATTACAGGCATGAGCCACCACACCCAGCCTGTCTTAAGTCTTCAAGTCTTCTTGAATCTATACTTTTCCTGCTCCATTTTTCTTCAGACCATTTATTTCTTGAAGAAATTGAGTCATTTGTCTTGGAGAATTTCCCATCTTTTTTATTTGATGTTTTATATCCTTACGGTGTCAATTTGCATGCTTCTCGGTTTTTCATATTTCTCACAAACCAGCAGTTAGAAAATTGTTAAATTCAGGTTCAATTATTTTGGCAAGAATATTTCTTTTTTTTTTTTTTTTTTTTTTTTTTGAGACGGAGTCTTGCTCTGCCGCCCAGGCTGGAGTGCAGTGGCCAGCTCTCAGCTCACTGCAAGCTCCGCCTCCCGGGTTCACGCCATTCTCCTGTCTCAGCCTCCCCAGTAGCTGGGGCTACAGGCGCCCGCCTCATCGCCCGGCTAGTTTTTTGTATTTTTTAGTAGAGACGGGGTTTCACCATATTAGCCAGGATGGTCTTGATCTCCTGACCTCGTGATCCGCCCGTCTCGGCCTCCCAAAGTGCTGGGATTACAGGCTTGAGCCACC
>NW_016811202.1:855267-858846 GCF_001698545.2 Rhinopithecus bieti
TTTAGCCCTTTGTCAGATGAGTAGATTGCAAAAATTTTCTCCCATTCAACCTACAGACAGCTTTCTATCCCTGTGGATTGATCTATCCACTCAGCACATTTTCTTTTTAAAATTTATTCAAGTAAAATGGATTTATTATAGAAGAACCAAGATAGAGATGAACAGAAAGAAAAATAATTATTGCTATCATCTTAGCATCATGGGTAAATTTTGTATGCTGTGTATTCTTCTAAACAATTTTCTAAGCCTTCTCCCTCTCCTCACCTCAGCATGTCACCCAACCCCCATATATTTCACAAGGTCCTCCAACCTTCTAGCGTCTCCCCAACCTTTGAGATATAAAAGAATCCTGCTCAAACCCCTATCCTATGAATGTCATGAAACCCAAGTCCCTATCAATATCTCTGAAGGGTCTCATATTGGGCCAGATGTATGTTTCTTTTGATCACCTCTACCTCTGATTTTCTGCCTTGATCTCCACCCCTCATTATACTTCCTGCGCACCTTGCCCTTTCTTCTACAACACATCACCCTGTTGGACACTTTCTCAACCTCTTCTCTCCCCAAAAGATGGCCCAAATATGGTTGTGTGTTTAGCCGTTTAGCAACCTTTTAGGAAAGATTTGGGGGCTAGAGGGGCTAGCTTATATTGAAGCTCAGAAAACATCTTGAAACTAAGTATTCCCAGTTCTTTTGAGAGTCCACCAGTCATTCCTGGCACTGGACAATTCTCACTGGCCAGGCTTCCGCCAGCTGCTCACCCTCTCCCCCCTTCCCTTCCTCCCCTTTTCATTTTCCAGATTTAATCTCCTCTAGCTGTAAACTCCAAAGCACTTATTGCCAATTTCCATTTCCTTTTGTGCAAGGCAATTTGTTGCTCCTTTTGTTTGCTCCAGCTGACAGAGATTCTAAATTATTCTGCTAACTCAAAACAGTCTCTCCCTATCAGAACGCTAGTGCCAGCTTGTCAAGCTAACATTTTTCCCCCCTACTGGCTGCATTTCCAGATTACCTTATTATTTTAAATGTCCTTCCTTAATTTGTCCAGGAGGTTTTCAGAATTTGTTGTTGTTTTTAACTTTTATTTTAAGTTCAGAGGTACATGTGAAGGTTTGCTATACAGGTAAATTGCATGTCACAGGGCCTTTGTGCACAGATTATTTTGTCACCCAGGTAATAAGCACAGCATCCGATAGGTAGTTTTTCGATCCTCTCCATCCTCCCTCCCTCCACCCTCAAGTAGGCCCGGTGTCTGTTGTTCCCTTCTTTATGTCCATGAGGACTCAGTGTTCAGCTCCTGCTTGTAAGTGAGAACATGTGGTATTTGGTTTTCTGTTCCTGCTTTAATTTGCTTAGGATAATGGCTTCTAGCTCCATCCATGTTGGGTTTTCAGGTTCTTACTGGAAAACTCCCAATAAAAAACTAAGTAAATAGGCCAGGCATAGTAGCTCATGCCTGTATTCCCAGCACTTTGGGAGGCTGAGGTGGGTGGATCACTTGAGGTCAGGAGTTTGAGACCAGCCTGGCCAACATGGTGAAACTCCGTCTCTACTAAAAATACAAAACTTAGCCAGGTGTGGTGGCACATGCCTGTAATCCCAGCTATTCAGGAGGCTGAGACAGGATAATTGCATGAACCCAGGAGGTGGAGGTTGCAGTGAGCCGAGATTTCACCACTGCACTCCAGCCTGGGCGACAAAGCAAGACTCCATCTCAAAAAAAAAAAACAAAAAAAAAAAACTAAGTAAATAAATACATCCTTCTTTAAATTTTTTTTGTTGTTGTTCCTACCCATTCTTCTACTTCTTTTGAAGTGGCTACATATATCCCNTTTTTTGAGATGAAGTCTCACTCTGTTGCCTAGGCTAGAGTGCAGTGACACGATCTCGGCTCACCACAACCTCCACCTCCCGGATTGAAGCGATTCTCCTGCCTCAGCCTCCCCAGTAGCTGGGACTACAGGCACGTGCCACCGCACCTGGCTAATTTTGTATTTTAGTAGAGACGGGGTTTCACTATGTTGGCCATGCTGGTCTCAAACTCCTGACCTCATGATCCTCCCACTTTGGCCTCCCAAAGTGCTGGGATTACAGGCATAAGCCACTGCGCCCGGCCTCTTCCTACTTTTAAAATATGCATTAATATATGAATTTTCCATAATAAAAGTTTTCAAAATAAGAATTTAAAAAATATAATGACAGTGAAGTGGCAATGGAATTGTTAAATTTTTCCAAGCTCCAGTTTCTCAGAGTGTCACGTCTGGACCAGATCACAGCCTTGTGTAATCTGGCTGCACCTTGCCAGGTCTGTGGACATCAACAACAGCAAATCTTTACTGAGATCCTTCTGTGTGTCAAGTCCAATCAGAAAGAAAGGTGCTTTTACAGCAGTAGAGAGACAGAGAGAGATGTGCAATGTACCAGTAATACAAATAGGAGAATGAAATCATTGCTCCCACAAAAAGGCCCCAGTGAGTCTTCCAAAATAAACACACATTATTTGTGTAATTTTTCAAATACACCTTTATCAATGAAAGAATAAAACATCCTTGGACCATGGTATATTGCTGATTAAAATGATCCACTAATGTTCTAACTGTCATCAGGACAAAGGCCCTTAGCCATGGGTGCCTCACATCTGGACTTTTCCTCCTTCCCCCTTCCCCAGCTCCATCTCCTGCCCATCCCAACACACTATAAATTTCAGCCACAGGAAGGGACTTACAGTTCCCAGAACATGCCCCCTGGAGTCTGCACTCCACTGGGGCAGCTGCATCCATTCAACTTTATTCGTCGATCTCCTAGCATGACTGATGCCACGTGCATGCGATGCTCGCTCTCTTCCCTACCTGGACCCCCTTTCTCCCTCATCAGTTTCATTCTTCAAGTTTCATCTTACTTGTCATCTTCTTTGAGAAACTTTCTTTGAGCAAGCTGAGCAAGCCTGCCCTCTTCTGTGTTCTGTGTGTAGGGGAGGGTTGGATAAGAGAAGGGCACACATCTTATTTCTCCCTCTAAATTCTGAGGTTAGGGCTAAAATCCTGTTTATTCACAGTATGTGGCTTAAGACCTGAGTCATACTAGAATATCAATGGGTGCTTGTTGAATGAATGAATGAATGAATGAAGCTTCCTCACCAGAATGTAAACCCACAAGGGCAAGAATTTTTGTTATTTTGTTTTGCTTTATCTTTAGCACACGGGACAGTACCTGACACACAAATATTTGTCAAAATAATTAAAATTACTTGTCAAAGAAAAAGCAACATGTCTACGATAAGGCTCATATCCAAACTAACCATTTGCTGGTTGTCAGCCTCTCTGTGGATTCGTAGAAGACTTTGATCCTGGGCTTAAAAACAAATTAAAGATAAAAAGTGTTTTGAAAATTGAATACAATGAGATGTTTTTCAAGCTTTACTGAGTTAGTAACTTGGATTTAAAAGTGTAAAATAGGCCAGGCGCGGTGGCTCAAGCCTGTAATCCCAGCACTTTGGGAGGCCGAGACGGGCGGATCACGAGGTCAGGAGATCGAGACCATCCTGGCTAACATGGTGAAACCCCGTCTCTACTAAAAATA
>NW_016811202.1:863297-864819 GCF_001698545.2 Rhinopithecus bieti
TCCTGACCTCGTGATCCGCCCGTCTCGGCCTCCCAAAGTGCTGGGATTACAGGCTTGAGCCACCGCGCCCGGCCTGGCAAGAATATTTCTTAAGTGATGTTGTATACTTCCTGTTACATCCTGCAGGAGGGATTAATGTCTGGCTGCCCCACTGTTAATAACGCAAAAGTGGTACAGAAGGTTCAAAGGTTGTCAGCCTCATCTATCCATTGCAAAGTTTCTTATCAACCATTCACCTAATAATTTTAGCAACCACTGATGATTTTTGCCTAGATCTGTTATTTTATTAGGGATTAAGTTCATTTTAATCCTGCAAGACAGGTATTTTTAAACACCATCCTGAGATGGGATCTAGGTCTCAAAAATATATATGTTATGACCTATTGTATATTTTCACAAGAATAATTGACCTTTTAGCCTTATTTTCCTAAGACTATCAGCGTTCTGCCACCTCATAAGGCCCATTTAGAATCATTTTGCTACTTAGAGTCACATTTTTATTAATCTATGTGGAATTTTTATCCATGCTGCAATCCCTAAATAATTCATAAAAAGGAAGAAGGCAGGAGGGGACACAGAAAAGATATTATATCACCCATCCTGATAAATGCCTTAGTAAGCCATTTCGACATCTTCAAGTCCTTTTAAACTTCATGCCCAGGCTTTTACATTAGAAAAAGATATTATTTTAGTCTCAGGGGTTCTATATCTATTTTTATTTATTCCACGTTCACTGTAGCTTCTGTCCTGAGCCAAGATCTGAAGGTCAACAGAGGGGAAGGCCTGGGTTCTATTCTCCAGGGGTTCACAATCACCTACCCTGATGTAACAGAGAAATTCCCAGAAGGCTCCTGGAACACAGGAAAGAGACACTCTCAGACTACAGAATCAGGGGTAGCATCTCAAAGGAGATGTTCAGCAGAGTTTTGAAGGATGAGCAGAAAGTAAGGGGAGGGCATTCCAAGAAAAGAGAAAACCCATAAACAAGCAAGGAGACAGAAAAGAATAGGCCCTTTCAGAGCACTGCACATGGTTTTGAATGACTGGGAGAGCAACGCTTATGACTGGGAGGGGTAGCTGTGCTGGAGCAGTGACAGGGATAGGCCATGAGGAGCCAGGCCAAAGAGTTAGGATGTCTCTGAAGGACTTACAGCAGAAGAATGGCAGAGTCTGATTGATCTTGTCTTGTTCCCCAGTACATTTTCTTCCTCCTTTTTCCTATTTGGGTGAAAGTCACAAAATAAAAAATTAACTTTTTTAAGGTGAACAATTCAGTGGCATTGAGTACATTCATAATGTTGTGCAACCACCACCTCTATCCAGTTCTAAAACATTTGCATCACCCTAAAAGGAAATTCTATACCCATTAAGCAATTACTCCGCATTCCCCTCTCCCCCCAGCCCCTGATAACCTACAGACAGCTTTCTTTTATTTTATTTATTTATTTATTTATTTTTTAATTATACTTTAAGTTCTAGGGTACATGTGTATAACGTGCAGGTTTGTTACATATGTATACTT
>NW_016811202.1:867320-890213 GCF_001698545.2 Rhinopithecus bieti
GGTGGCACATGCCTGTAATCCCAGCTATTCAGGAGGCTGAGACAGGATAATTGCATGAACCCAGGAGGTGGAGGTTGCAGTGAGCCGAGATTTCACCACTGCACTCCAGCCTGGGCGACAAAGCAAGACTCCATCTCAAAAAAAAAAAAAACTAAGTAAATAAATACATCCTTCTTTAAATTTTTTTTGTTGTTGTTCCTACCCATTCTTCTACTTCTTTTGAAGTGGCTACATATATCCCCTGTTTTTGGTCACTGAGGTTTCCAATTCTTTATTATTATAAGCAGCTTAAAATATATCCTTAATTATTTCTTAGCTATACATTCCTAGGAAAACACCCTCTATAAGGACTGTATACATTTGTAGACCTAACCATGTTTGACAATGCCTGAATCTTCTTTGCAGTGCATATATTAATCCTTGTTTTTTCTTTGTGGTTTTAATTTGCATTTTTTTGACTAAACGTGAAGGTGATAAATGCTTGAGGGGACAGATACCCCAATTACACTGAGTTGATCATTATGCCTTGTATGTTTGTATCAAAATATCACATTACCTCATAAGTATGTACAGGTATATACCCACAAAAATTTTAAACCATAATAAATTTAAAAGTTGAACATTTTCATGCTTGGGTCATCTTGGGTTTTCCTTATGTAAAATGCCTTTTCTAGTCAATTATATATTTTCTTTTCTTTTCTTTTTTTTTTTTTTTTGAGACAGCACCTCGCTGTGTAGCCCAGACTGGAGTGCAGGGTGCCATCTCAGCTCACTGCAACCTCTGCCTCCCGGGTTCAAGCGATTCTCCTGCCTCAGCCTCCCAGATAGCTGGGACTACAGGTGTGTGCCACCACACCCAACTAATTTTTTGTATTTTTAGTAGAGACAGGATTTCACCATATTAGCCAGGATGGTCTCAATCTCCTGACCTCATGATCCTCCCGCCTCGGCCTCCCAAAGTGCTGTGATTACAGGCGTGAGCCACCGCGCCCAGCCCTCTTTTCTTTTAATTTAATTTTGTTTTAGGCTAGTCAAGTGAAGCAGTGTGAGTGGAGAATTATTTTCATCTATTTGATTTGAAGAAAATCTTTGAATGTTAAAGAGAAGAATCTTTGGTCGTGATGTGGTGGCTCAAGCCTGTAATCTTAACACTTTGGGAGGCTGAAGTGAGAGGATCATTTGAGCCCAGGAGTTTAAGACGAGCTTGGGCAACATAGTGAGACTCCATCTCTATAAAAAATGAAAAAGTTAGCTGGGCATGGTGGCGCATGCCTGTAGTCCAAGCTACTTGGGAGGATGAGGCAGGAGAATTGCTTGAGCTCAAGAGTTCGGGTGATTCACTGCACTCCAGCCTCAGCAACAGAGTGAAACTCTGTCAAAGAAGAAAAGAAAAACGAAAAGAAAGAATCTTTGGTTAAAGATACTTTCCTCCAATGTAATTCGTCTTTCAACTTAGTTTATGATAAATTTTGCTACATAAAAGTTTTACATTTTCATACAACCAGATCTATCATCCTTTATACTTTAAGCCTTTAGTTTCATGTTTACAAAGTCATCCCTTATCCCCAACATTTTATAAATATTCACCTGTATTTTCTTGTACTTACATTAAAATGTTTAATCCTCTGGAATTTATCTTAGTGCACTATGTGAGTTTGGATTTAACTTTGTTTTAATGATTAAACAGTTCATCTTAAAACTCTCTCCACTGACATGAGGCAGCAGATTTATTATACACTAAACTCTTATACACATTTGAATATATTTCTGAACTGTCTCTTTTTTAGCTAAAACAGCAATGTTTTAGTTGTTATATCTTGCTAGTTCACATTAATATGTGGTAGGAAAAGAACTTTTCACTACTCTTCTTCCTAAAAGTGTGCTTGACATTCTTCATTTATTTTTCTAAACAAACCTTAAAATAGTTTTTTTTTCACATTCTAAAAGAGTTCCCAGGTATTTTATTGGGATTTTGTTAAATGTATAGGTTTAGCTTGAGGAAATTTAATACCTTTACAATATTAAATTTTCTAATTACAGAATGTAGACTGCCTCTCCCTGTATTCAAATTTCTTTTTAGATTTCATGGTAAAGTTTTGTAGATATGTGCATTTATCATTAAGTTTATTCCTAGGTGCTTTGATTTTTTTTATTGCTGTCATCTATGAGTTCTTTCTTCCATTATCTACCTTAACAGAGTATTGCTGATATATAAGAGAGCTATTAGTTTTTTAATATTTCTGTTATAATCGCCAAACTTTCTGAGTGTCTCAAGTCTAATAGTTTTTCAAGCAACCATATCATTTTGGAAAAACGATAATTGTATCTCTTCCTATCAAATATTTATACCTCCCTCATTTCCTTCTCTCGTTGTTACATTGATGAGCACTTCCAGAATAATGTTAAATAATGGTAATTATAGTTGAATTACTAACATCAATGGAAATGCTTCTAATATTTTATTGCTAAGTATAATATTGGCTATTGGTTTTTAACATATGAAATGTTAACTTTGATTTTTCTTAAATCAAAACTATATGTTGAGAGGAGTGACATTAGCTATGTGACAGAGTAGTATGTGTCTGCAACCTCCATCCCTTTCAATAGCAGAAGGAAAACTGGAAAATTCACAAATATGTGAAAATTAAACAACACTCTTGAACTCTGTCAAAAAAGAAATCAAAAGGAAATCTAAAATACCTTGAGACAAAATGAAAACACAACACGTCAAAACTTACGGGATACAGCAAAAGCAGTATTAAAAGGGAAGTTCATAGCGAAAAATGCCTACATTTAAAAAGAAGAAAGGCCAGGCACAGTGGCTCACACCTGTAATCCCAGCACTTTGGAAAGCAGGCAAATCACTTGAACTTAGGAGATTGAGACCAGCCTGGGAAATCTGGGGAAACTCCATCTCTATAACAGATACAAAAATTAGCCAGGTATGCTGATACATGCTTGTAGTCCCAGCTACTTAGGAGTCTGATGTGGGAGGATGGCTTAAACTTGGGGAGGCTGAGGCTGCAGTGAGCCAAGATCAGGTCCCTGCATTCCAGCCTGGCCAATAGAGCCAAAACCTGTCTCAAAAATAAAATAAAATAACGATTTCGACAACCTAACTTAACAAGCCAAGGAATTTTTTTAAAAAGAATAAACTAAGCCCAAAATTACCAGAAGGAAGAAAATAACAAAGATTACAGCAGAGATAAATAAAATAAGACAAAATAGAACAATAGAAACAAATTAATAAAACTGAGAGTTTTTTTTTAAAGATAAAACAAAATTGACAAACTCTTAGCTAGACTAGGAAAGAAAAGAGAAAAGACTGAAATAAATACAATCAGAAATGAAAGAAAAATAGATGTCACAGAAATAAAAAGGATCATAAGAGACTATTATGAACTATTATATGCCAAAAACAAGCTGGACAATGTAGAAAAAAATAATGAATTTCTAGACACATACAACCTACTGAGACTAAATGCAAGTCTGAACAGATTTATAAGTAGTATGAAGATTGAGTCAGTAACCAAAAGTCTCCCAACAACAGCAACAAAAATACCTAAGGCCAGATGGCTTCACTGGGGAATTCTACCAAACATTTAAAGAAGAATTAACATCAATCCTTCTCAAGCTCTCCCAAAGAATTGAAGAAGGAACACTTCCAAACTCATTTTATGAATATAGCACTACCCCAATACCAAAGCTAGATGAAGACATCACAAGAAAAAAAAAGTACAGGCCAATATCCCTGATGAATATAGATGCAAACACTTAACAAAATGCTAGTGAACCAAATCCAATAGCAAATTGAAAAGATCATACATCATGACCAAGTGAGATTCATCCCTGGGATGCAGGGATGGTTCAAAATATGCAAATCAATAAATTTAATATACCACATTAACAGAATAAAAGATAAAAATCACATGATCCTCTGAATAGGTGCAGAAAAACCATTTAACAAAGTTTAACACCCTTTCATGATAAAAGCTCTCAACAAACTAAGACCAGAATGAATTTACCTCAACATAATAAAGGCTAAAAATGAAAAGTCCTCAGCTAATATCACACTAATGGTGAAAACAGAAGAACAAGGCAAGGATGCCTCCTCTCACCACTTCTGTTCAACATAGTACTGCAAGTCCTAGCCAAAGCAATTAGGGAAGAAAAAGAAATAAAAGGATCCAAATCAGAAAGAAAAAGTAAAATGTTCCCTGTCTGCAGATGACACAATCTCATATGTAGAAAACCCTAAAGACACTATCCAAAATAAATAAATAAATAAATAAATAACCTGTTAGAACTAATAAATAAATCCAATGAAGTTGCAGGGCACAAAATATAAAATCAATTGCATTTTTGTATGCTTACTATCTGGAAAGGAAATTAGGAAAATAATTTAATTTACAATAGCACCAAAAAGAATGAGATACCGGCCGGGCACGGAGGCTCACGCCTGTAATCCCAGCACTTTGGGAGGCCGAGACGGGTGGATCACCTGAGGTCAGGAGTTTGAGATTAGCCTGGCCAACATGGCGAAACCCTGTCTCTACTAAAAATACAAAAATTAGCTGGGCGTGGTGGTGGGCGCCTGTAATCCCAGCTACTGGGGAGGCTGAGGCAGGAGAATCGCTTGAACCCAGGAGGCAGAGGTTGCAGTGAGCCGAGATTGCACCATTGCACTCCAGTCTGGGTGACAGAGCAAGAATCCATCCCCCAAAAAAAAAAAGAATGAGATACCTAGAACTAAACTTGACTAAAAGGGTGAAAAGTTATATACTGAAAACTCAAAACATTGATGAAAGAAATTAAATAAGACATAAGTAAATGGAAAGACATCTATTGCTTAAAGATTGGAAAACTTGGTATTGTTAAAATGTCTATACTACCCAAAGTGATCTACACCTTCAATGCAATCCCTATCAAAATTCCAATGGTGGCTGGGCGCTGTGGCTCACGCCTGTAATCCCAGCACTTTTGGAGGCCAAGGTGGGTGGATAACCTGAGGTTGGGAGTTTGAGACAAGCCTGACCAACATGGAGAAACCCCGTCTCTACTAAAAATACAAAATTAACCAGGCATGGTGGCGCACGCCTGTAATACCAGCTACCTGGGAGGCTGAGGCAGGAGAATTGCTTGAATCTGGGAGGCAGAGATTGCAGTGAGCCAAGATAGCACCATTGCACTGCAGTCTGGGCAACAAGAGCAAAACTCCATCTCAAGAAAAAGAAAAAAAGAACAAAGCTGGAGTTATCACACCTCCTGATTTCAAAATATATTACAAAGCTAATATATTAGAATATATTACAAATCAAAACAGCATGGTACTGGCACAAAGACAGACATATAGACTGATGGAATAGAATAGAGAGCCCAGAAATAAATCCACATATACACAGTCAATTGATCTTTGATATGGATTTCAAGGATACACAATGTGGAAAAGATAGTCTTTTCAACAAATTTTCAAAAAATGGTGTTGGAAAAACTGGATATCCACGTGCAAAAGAAAGAAATTTTCAGCCTGGGCAACAAAGTGAGACCTCTTCTGTAGTACCAAAAGCAAAGGCAACAAAAACAAAATAAGTAAATGGGACTATATCAAACTAAAAAGCTCTGCACAGCAATGGAAAAAACTCAACAGAGTGAAAAGGCAACCTAAAGAATGGAAGAAAATATTTGCAAACCATATAACTGATAAAGGATTAATCTCTAAAATATATAAGAAACTTCTACAATTCAATCGTTAAAAAAAAGAACCAAAACCTAATACCCTAATACACTATTGAAAAACAGGCAAGGACCTGACTTCAACAGACATTTCTTCAAAGCAGACATATAAATGACCAATAGGCATATGAAAAAATGTTCAACAACATCGCTAATCATCAGGGAAATGCAAATCAAAACCACAATGAGCTATCACCTCCCACCTGCCAGGACAGCCATTATCAAAAAGACAAAAGATAACAATTGTTGGTAAGGATGTGGAGAAAAGGAAACCCTTGCAAACCATTGGTGAGAATGCAAAATGGTATAGCTGCTATGGAAAACAGAATGAAATTTCTCCAAAAAACTAAAAATAGAACTGCCATTTGACTCAGCAATTCCACTTCTGGATGTTTAAAAAGAATTGAAATTAGGATCTTAAAGAAATATTAGCATTCCCATGTTCACTGCAGCACCATTCACAACAACCAAGATGTACAAACAACCTAAATGTCCATCAACAGATGAACAGATAAAGAAAATGATGGTACATACAGACAATGGAATACTATTCAGGAGGACACTCTACAATATGTGACAACATGAATGAATAATGAGGATATTATGCTAAGTGAAACAAGCCAGGTACAGAAAGACAAATATGGCACAATTCTACCTAGTCCAATTCACAGAATCAAAGAGTGAAATGGTGGTTACCAATGACTGGAGGAGAGAAAAATTAAGAGTTAATAATCACGGGGCATAAAGTTTCAGTCAAGCAAGATGATTAAGTGTAGAGATCTGTTGTACGGCATTGAACCCATAGTCAATAATAATGTAAAGTTAAAATTTTGTTGACCGGGCACAGTGGCTCATGCCTGTAATTCCAGCACTTTGGGAGGCCAAGACAGGTGGATCACCTGAGGTCAGGAGTTCGAGACCAGCCTGGCCAACATGGTGAAACCCTGTCTCTACTAAAAATACAAAAAATTAGCCGCGGGTGGTGGTGGGCAACTGTAATCCCAGTTACGTGGGAGGCTGAGACAGGAGAATCACTTGAACCTGGGAGACGGAGGTTGCAGTGAGCCAAGATTGCACCACTTCACTCCAGCCTGGGCAACACAGCGAGACTCCATCTCAAAAAGTAAATAAATAAATAATGACTTATCGAATGTGAGATGTGAAGGAAAGACAGGAGTTCAAGAGAACTGCCCAGTTCTTTGTTTTGTGACATTTACCAAGACAGGATCACAGGAAGAAAAGCAGGTTTGGTGGGGGTTGGGGGGGCAGTATAGAGGATGAATCAATTTTAGCAATATTATATTTGACATCCTGAGTTGAACATCCAGCTAGAGACAGGTAAACAGTTATACACATAGATCTGGAGCAGAGATTTGGGCCTCAGATATTGATTTGGCAATGATCAGTGCATAGAAGATAGCTAAATGTGGAGAGTGAGGATACAAGAAAGAAGGCTGAAAATGGAACCACAGAGAATAGCCAGTTTTAAGAGATGGAAAAAAGGAAGACGTCCTTAAGAAGACACAGCCAGAGAGGTAGGAATAGAACCTATTCTGTGGATCAGGAAAACAAAAGGAGGACAGAGTTTCGAGTAGAACATAGCCAGTTGTGTCAGATGGTCCAGTAAGACGACTAGAAAGGGTTCTTTGGATTTGCCAAGACCTTTTTGATGACCTTGGCAAAAGCAATTTCAGTAGAAAAGTGGGGGTGAATTCTGCCTGTGTTGTGTATTGGGCATAACCTCATGCTGCCTGTCACATTCCTTCAACTGCTTTCTTCTCTCCAAAGACACCACTCGCCTCTCACTACTCTCGACCTTTGCTGACTTCCCTGAGTTGCCTGAAGTCAGAACTGAAGTCCTAGACTGCATGGCCTACACACGCTCCCTTCCACATAAAATTGCTCCTCCACTTTCAGACAGAATTAAACATTTGTCATACCTACCACAGGGCATGAAATCTTGCTTCCTGAGCTGGTGCCAGTGGACCAGATGATGCACCATGGAAGTTACACAGCAGAAGTAGGAGGGACAAACCTTGACAAATGGGAAATAGGAGCCAGAAGTGAGGCAAACAGATATGTTTTTCTCATTGTTCCCTTGCATTTTAAGGTGTGATTGCTCCTTGCAGCCATGCCAGAGAACCCCCATGGCTGAAGGACACTACCTGCTAAGTCACCTGCCGTTTCTCATCATGGCTTGTTGGAAGCAGGGACCAGCATTGTAACACATCATCCTGCCTCTGTGACTTGTCTTCATTTTTCCTTTCTAAGCTCCCAGAGAGGCAATCAGCACCTGAATCCTGACCCCAGGCTCTGTAATCTAGAGAACCTGGGCTGAGACACAGTTAGTGAGACAAGCTGTAAGTTGAATAGGATGTAAGATGTAGAGAAAGGCAGTGTAGACAATATTTTCAAGAAATTCCCTTCCTCCCTTCCCTGTGAAGGAAAGGAAAAAAAGTGGATTTTGGGGAGGGAGAGGAAACAGGTCCCAAAATTGTTTAGAAGGTGCCTATAAAGCTGATACAGGCTTTGGTTAAACTTTTGCTATAAGAAAGAACATTTAAATTAACTCTTCATTTAGACAACTTGAGACAATAGGCTCTCTAGAGCATGTGTTCTATTGTCCTGATGTTTCAATATGATGTAATGAGAAAGGGAATAAAAAGGAGGGTACCATAACAGAGTGAATAGGAATTAGATTTGAGAAAGGCAGACTTGGACTAGGTAGAGAATTGTCAGATTAGAAGATGAAAGGAATATTAAACATCCATGTTAGAGCAACTATTGATCTGGCTCAGACTCATATATTTACTGTATTCCCCAGGTCAGGTTATCCAAAGAACATAGCAATATCATTTTATTTATAGATGACTATCAAAAGTCCTAGTAACATACAGCAAAAACTATCATCCAAAGATGTGTGTTTACTTTGCTACAACAGAACCAGCCTTTAACCCAATTCAACTTAACAAATATTTATTTGCCCCTGTCATGCTGGGGCTCTGTGGAAGTAGGGTGGTTGGGGACACAGGGACCCTTCTCAGATGAATAAGATCCACTGATAAACTAAAGATGACTATACTTTCAGAGTTAGAAATAAAATAGAGCACCCAGATTATTATCATTGAAGGTCCGTGATGGTTAATTTTATGTGTCCACTTGACTGGGTTAAGAGATACCCAGATCACTGGTAAAACATGATTTTTGGGTGTGTCTGTGAGGGCGTTTCCAGCAGAGATCAGCATTCCAATCAGTAGACTGAGTAAAGAAGATCCCCTTGCCAATGTGAGCAAGCATCATCCCATCTGGTGAGGTCCTGGATAGAACAAAAAATCAGAGGAAGGGTGCATTTGCTCTCTCTTTCTGGGACATCAACCCTCTCTCTTGCTCTGGGACATCAGAGCTCCAGATTTTCTGCCTTTGGACTCTGGGACTTACACTAGTGGCCTCCCAGTTTCTCAGCCTTTGGCCTTGGACTTTAGAGTAACACCATCAGCTTCCCTGGTTCTCAAGCCTTCAAATTCAGACTGAATTAACCACCTGCTCTCCTGGTTCTCCAGCTCAAAGACAGCATATCATTGGACTTCTCAGCCTCTATAATTGCATGAGTCAATTCCCATAGTAAATCCCCTCTTGTGTAGCTAAATATATTCTGTTGGTTCTGTTTCTCCAGTGAACCCTAATACAAGATTGGATAAAATAAAAGCCATAAAGAAGATACAAACAAAATTCTAAGGAGGTCCTAAGCAGGGAGAGATTATGCTAGTGGAAAATAATTAAGAAAAGCTTAATTGAGAGAGGTGACACGCTTCTTAAACATAATTTTAATGGTTGGATATGAGGAGAGGCTAGGCAGATATAAGAGTAAATCCAAAGGCATGGAAGCAGGAAATAACAGAGTAGAATTGAAGAATGATAGACTTTGACAGTTTTGAAGGATATATCCAAGAACTTTTAGAACCCTAAATGTTCCTATATACCACTATATCAAGAAATTTTTCTCATAAAGTGCACACCTGATGCTGAGTATATAGCTACCAAGCTACACATGCTGTAAAGGATGGACCATTAGCCAGGCTAGCTTAGCAACTAACTATGTGACTTGCTTTTTTTAAGTAATAAACACTAGAAATTGATTTCTCCTAGTTCTGGAAGTCTGAGATCAGGGTGTTGGCATGGTCAGGTTCTGATGAGGGATTTCTGGGTTGCAGGCCGCTGACCTCTCATTGCATCCTCACATGTTAGAGAGCAGAGCTCACCAGCCTGCCTCTTCATGTCCATGTCCTAATGCACAGGATTTAGATTTAGGTCTCAGAAAAATGACACATGACCACCGTTTACTCAGGAATGGTAAAAAAAAACCTTGAATGTTAAATCCATAAATATCTACTGCCCACAGCAGTTCCATTTGGCTGCAGTGCTCAGCATGAATCATCCCAGAGATGAATCCTACTTATTTTAAGATGAATGAGAACATTCTATCATTTGTTGGAAACTTCTTAATATTTCTTCTACTTTGATGAATCACTTCTGCATGAATATACCCAGTGTTTTGTCTTCTCTCCTGTCCCACCTCTTAGCTAAAACAAAGGGAAAATGGATTTGCAGATCAAGAACTGGAGAGGTCCAGCCCTTCAGAAGGCCTCGTAGGCCTCTTCCGACCATCGAAAGAGTGGCCCATAGTAGCTCCCCAACCATAGGTCAAGAAATGTTGTCTTTTTTTTTGAGATGGAGTCTCGTTCTTGTTGTCCAGGCTGGAATACAATGGTGCAATCTCGGCTCACTGCAACTTCTGCCTCCCAGGTTCAAGTGATTCTCCTGCCTCAGCCTCCTGAGTAGCTGGGATTACAGGTGCCTACCACCACACCTGGCTAATTTTTGTATTTTTAGTAGAGATGGAGTTTCACCGTGTTGGCCAGGCTAGTCTCGAGCTCCTGCCCTCAGGTGATCTGCCCGTCTTGGCCTCCCAAAGTGCTGGGATTACAGGCGTGAGCCACCGTGCCTGGTCTGAAATACTGTTTTAAGTACAAGCCTTAGAGATAAGCATGACCTTACGATATTGACTGGGGGAAAAAACCTCTAACCTTGGTCATATCCCAGCTTCTCTCTCCTGCTGCCTCTGGTAGCCTTTAAGCTGTAGAAGAAGAGATTGCAGAAAGAAATACATTTAAGCTGGGCACGGTGACTCACGCCTGTAATCCCAGCACTTTGGGAGGCCGAGGTGGGTGGAACACCAGAAACGGGAGTTCAAGACCAGCCTGACCAACATGGAGAAACCCCATCTCTACTAAAAATACAAAAAATTAGCCGGGCGTGGTGGTGTATGCCTGTAATCCCAGTTACTCAGGAGGCTGTGGCAGGACAATCACTTGAACTCGGGAGGCAGAGGTTGCAGTGAGCCGAAGTCATGCCACTGCACTC
The DNA here is from genome assembly GCF_001698545.2 of Rhinopithecus bieti. NCBI lineage: Eukaryota > Metazoa > Chordata > Mammalia > Primates > Cercopithecidae > Rhinopithecus > Rhinopithecus bieti. The sequence continues at coordinate 878,475 of NW_016811202.1, forward strand.
CAGTCTTGGCAACAACAGTGAAACTCCATCTCAAAAAAAGAAAAAGAAACACATTTAAGATTGCACAAAACAATGACAAAAACAACAGCACAACCCCACAAAACCGTGGTCTCCACCACTTGACTCACTGCCAGAAACAGTAGGCACTGGCCAGGCACAGTGGCTCACACCTGTAATCCCCACACTTTGGAGGCCGAGGCGGGCAGATCACTTGAGGTCAGGAGTTCAAGACCAGCCTGGCCAACATGGTGAAACCCTGTCTCTACTAAAAATACAAAAATTAGCCGAGTGTGATGACATGCATCTGTAATCCCAGCTACTCAGAAGGCTGTGGCAGGAAAATCATTTGAACCCGGGAGGCGGAGGTTGCATTGCACTCCAGCCTGGGTAATAGAGTGAGACTCTATCTCAAAAAAAAAAAAATAGTAGGCACTGAAAGAACAAGAAGCAATGACCAGGAAGAACCTCTGTCCACAAAGCAAAGCCCTGATGAATAACTGATTAACTGAAACCTAACTAGGTTTCCAGAAGCTGCAACTGAGGGCTTCAGCAGGCAAGAGCCATGATCAGAGCACTGAGGATTTGAGAAGAAATAAGCACCGATTTGACTCATGGCCATTATCTTGAGATACTAATACTGCAAATCCAATTCTGACAAAAGCCTCCAAAACCAAAAAGACAATGTCCAACTTATTAGAAAAATAGTTCGGCTGGGCGCGGTGGCTCAAGCCTGTAATCCCAGCACTTTGGGAGGCCGAGACGGGCGAATCACGAGGTCAGGAGATCGAGACCATCCTGGCTAACACGGTGAAACCCCGTCTCTACTAAAATACAAAACTAGCTGGGCGAGGTGGCGGGTGCCTGTAGTCCCAGCTACTCGGGAGGCTGAGGCAGGAGAATGGCGTAAACCCGGGAGGCGGAGCTTGCAGTGAGCTGAGATCTGGCCACTGCACTCCAGTCCGGGCGACAGAGCGAGACTCCGCCTCAAAAAAAAAAAAAGAAAATAGTTTTCTGTCCTCTTGGTGTTGTAACACATTGAATGGATACTGCAAAAAGAATTAAAGCTGTGCTTGAGAACATTGCTTAAATCATGAATTAAAAAGGGAGACAGAATTTTTTTTTTTCAGTAATCCTTAAACTTCATCTCTAAAGGCCTTAAAATATGTAAATTGATAAGACTATTGGTCAGCGGGCAGATAGCTTGGGCCCAGGAGTTTGAGACCAGCTTTGGCAACATGGAGAAACCTTGTATCTACTAAAAATAGAAAAATTAGGCTGGGCGTGATGACTCATGCCTGTAATCCCATCACTGTGGGAGGCCGAGGCGGGCAGATCACCTGAGATCGGGGGTTCGAGACCAGCCTGACCAAAATGGAGAAACTCTGTCTCTACTAAAAATACAAAATTAGCCAGGCCTGGCAGCTACTCGGGAGGCTGAAGCAGGAGAATCACTTGAACCTGGGAGCTGGATGTTGTAGTGAGCTGAGGTTGAGCCAATGCACACCAGCCTGGGCAAGAAAGAAAGAGAAAAGAAAAGAGAAAAATTAGCTGGGTGTGGTTCTGTTGTCCCAGCTACTTGGGAGGCTGAGGTGGGAGGATCATCTGAGTCCAGGACACAGAGGTTGCAGTGAGCTGAGGTCACACCACATTACTCTACTCCATACTGGGCCACAAACCAAGACTCTGTCGGAAAAAAAATAAAAAAAGGAAGGCTACATAGGGCTGGGCATGGTGGTTCAAGCCTGTAATCCTAGCACTTTGGGAGGCAAGAGGATCACTTGAGCTCAGGAGTTCAAGACCAGCCTGAGCAACATAGTGAGATCTTGCCTCTACAAAAAATTTTAAAATTAGCCAGATGTGATGGCACACACCTGTGGTCCCAGCTACTCAGGAGGCTGAGACAGGAGGATTGTTTGAGCCCAGGAGGTCGAGGCTGCAGCGAGCTATGATCACACCACTGTATTCCAGCCTGAGTGACAGTAAGACCCTGTCTAAAAAAGAAAAAAAAAGAAGGCTACATAGAAACATGAGTAAATGATCCTTAAATAATGTTGAGTGAAAATAATCAAAATAATAGCCTGCGTTTATTTACAATAGAATTGACTAAGAAAAATATGTACTATGAGTATGAATTAGAATGAAAATAGTTGTATTAGAATATGAGACTTGGTGTAATCTTTTTTATTTTCTTGAAAATTTTCTTTGATATTCTTAACACAGCAACTGATCAATTAAAATAAATATAATCAAATAAAGACAAACTATGGCCAGGCATGGCGGGTCATGCCTGTAATCCCAGCACTTTGGGAGGCTGAGGCAGGCAGATCACTTGAGGTCAGGAGTTCGAGACCAGCCTGGCCAACATGGCGAAATCCCGTCTCTACTAAAAAAATAAAAAATAAAAAATAAAAAAATAAAAAATTAGCTGGGCGTGGTGGCATGCGCCTGTAGTCCTAGTTACTCAGGAGGCCAAGGTATGAGAATTGCTTGAACCCGGGAGGCGGAGGTTGCAGTGAGATCGTCCCACTGCATTCCAGCCTGGGTGACAGAGCAAGACCCTGTCTCAAAAACAAACAAACAAATAAACAAACAAAATAAATAAATAAATAAATAAAAACTAATGAATACCCAAATTACACATGATTACATATGAAATAATGATTTTCATGTGCTCTGTCCCATGTCCAAGTTTATAACAGAAAGTATTGATGGGAAATTTGACTTTTATGAGAAACCACAAGTAAATCACTCTAAAAACATACATTTTTTAAGAAGCTGAAAATGAGGGATTTGGTGTGAAAGTGTGGAAAGAAAACTTAACTTAAAGCAATATGTCGCCAGGCACGGTGGCTCATGCCTGTCATCCCAGCACTTTGGGAGACCGAGGTGGCAAGGTCAGTAGTTTGAGACCAGCCTGGCCAACACGGTGAAACCCCATCTCTACTAAAAATACAAAAATTAGCCAGGCATGATGGTGGGCGCCTGTAATTCCAGCTACTCAGGAGGCTGAGGCTGGAGAATCACTTGAACCTGAGAGGTGGAGGTTGCAGTGAACCGAGATTGCACCACTGCACTCCAGCCTGAGCGACGGAGTGAGACTCCATCTCAAAAAAAAAAAAAAAAAAAAAAAGTACCATGTAAAATTGGACCTACCTGTGACTGAGTTAATCATCAGGTTATTAAGGATTTACCACTTATTGACTGCCCACTAGCACACTCAGTGCCTGTAACATAGTAGGCTCCAAGAAAAGATATGTTTGATGGATGGACAGATGGATGGATGGATGGATGGATGGATGGATGGATGGATGGATGGATGACTCAATCTCTGTCTTCAGAGCCCTAGAAGAAGAGACACTTGTTTGTTCTACATATATATTTTTTCATTTCTTTTAATTTTTTTATTTTTTATTTTTGTGGGTACATAGTCGGTATATATATTTGTTTCCCTCCCTCCCTTCCTTCTTTCCTTCCTTCCTTCCTTCCTTCCTTCCTTCCTTCCTTCCTTCCTTCCTCTCTCTCTTTCTCTCTTTCTTTCTTTCTTGTACTCTGTTGCCCAGGCTGCAATCTCTGTTCACTCCAACCTCTGCCTCCCAGGTTCAAGCCATCCTCCCATCTCAGCCTCCTGAGTAACTGGGCATGCACCACTACACCTGGCCAGTTCTTATATTTTTTGTAGAGATGGGGTTTTGCCACATTGTCCAGGCTGGTCCCAAATTCCTGGGCTCAAGGGATCCACCTGCTTTGGTCTCTTAAAGTGCTAGGCGTGAGCCACCACACCTGGCCTTGTTCTATATATTTCTAAGGAATGCATTTGAGACCAGGAAGTGCGGTATTAATCTCTCTTTGTTATTTTATTTTTTTGAGATAAGGTCTTGCTCTGTTGCCCAGGCTGAAGTGCAGTGGCACAATCATGGCTCACTGCAACCTCCGCCTCCTGGGCTCAAGCCATCGTCCCACCTCAGTCTCCTGAGTAGCTGGGACTATAGGCATGTGCCACCATGTCCAACTAATTTTTAAAAATTTTTTTAGAGACAGGGTCTCACCATTTTGCCCAGGCTGGTCTCGAACGCCTGGGCTCAAGTGATCAGCCCACCTCAACCTCCCAAAGTGTTGGAGTTATAGGCATGAACCGCCTGCCCTGGCCTCTTTGTTATTTTGATCAGAGAAAGTGGGTTTGGCTAAATCAAGTCCAGGCTCTTGGGGAGAAGCCCTTGGGAAGAATAGAAGTGAAAGAGGCTTCTCTGAGCTAGTCAAATGCTCTCCAGATCTTCAGACTCTGCTGTTCCCACATCGCTCGGCCCAGATGCACTTAGTTTCTTTGTGGAGTACGTAGAAGCTACAAGGAAGCAGTTTTCACATAAAATCAAGAACGATATTCTAATAAACTGACCACACATGGGAAAAGTGCTTCGAAAAAAGCGGGTTTCTCATCACCAGCCCCTGAGATGAAAGAGATATTGCCATAGTTGTTGTTACGTCAGGGAGGGAATTCTAGCTTTGAATTGGTGGTTAGATGAGAAAAACTCCTTCCAGCCTGAGATTTTGTGATTTCATTTATGAGACACTCACGCTTTCACAACTAGGCTTTCAACTGCCACCTGGAGGCTTACTTATCGAAAAGAGAATAAATGTTACTACAAATCTGAACCTGAAGAGAACGCTGTTCTTTATCATTTTGAATTTTCAGCTCCACTTGGGCCTACAGGCATCCCTTCCCTAGGTATTTCCAAGGGCAGAATCTTATAACAGACTAAATGTTATGCTCTTGCAATATCAACACAACTCAACACAGCTATAGGACAAGGACAGAAACACAGTTAGAGGAGGCTTCTTCTCTTTCTCAGCCTCAGAGATAAGGACACAAGTCATATACATGATGAAATAAATTACCACGTGAGTTAGAATTTGCCAAACAGCTAATGCAGGTGATTATTGCCATGAAAGTTGAGTCAATGAAGAGATCCCTGTGGTCTGGGGTGGAAAGGCTTTTGGGGAGGGTGTAGAATTACAGCTAGCTCTTGATGAAGAAATAACCTGGGGAAGGTAAGATGGAGCAGGAACAGATGGAGGTGAGTGTAGCTAAAGAGCCTAAGCTTTAGAGTCCAAAACACTAATTTTGAACTGTCTTCACTAGCTGTGACTGTAGCTAGTCTCTTAAAGTCTCTGACAGCAGCTTCCTGCTCTTACAACGGGGATACGCTCACCTTTCTTGAAAGCGTGCTGTTTGGATTAGAGATAATATATGTAAAGCAGCACAATAATAAACACTCACATGGCTGTTGGCATTGCTGTGGATTAGACACTGGGGTGGACCTGGTGTGGGCAGAGCACTTATGGAAGCACAGGAAGTGAGCCCAAGGCAGTGTCGAGTGCTGAGAGAACCCATGACTAGGAGTCAGCATACCTCAGTGTGAGTTCTTGATTTCATGTCACCAGGCAAATCACTTTCATTTTCTCTGGGCTTGTCTTTCCCATCTGTACAGTGAGGGTATTGGTCTGGAGAAATAATTCTCTACCCTGGCTACATAGTACATGAGGAGACTGAAAATCACATGGTGACCACTGAACAGGCCCCAGAAACAAAAACTCCTTACCTGAGAATTTAAAAGGGAGCAAATACCACCTGGTGACCATGAAACAGGCCATCCAGAGACAAAACTCCCTACCTGGGGAAAATTAGAAGTAATTAGACTTCCCTATTTTCTAAAGCAGGTATCTGGCTCCTCTGGTTTTTGGTAACAGATGTGCTCTGGATTACCTCCTAGCTGAACAGGGAGGAGTCTTTGCTGTCATCAACAAAACCTGTTGCACCTACATTAATGTGTCCAGAGAAGTGGAAACTAACGTCCAAGAAATTTCCAAACAAGCCAAATGACTACACACACTTTCCCAAAGTAACCAAAACTGGACCAAAACTTTTACTAATTGGTTTCCAAAACTCACTTGGCTTCTCCCATTTCTTGGACCTTTGTTCCTTGTCATTCTTCTTTTAATATTTGGTCCCTGGTTTTTTTTTAACATGCTCATTAAATTTATATCTTCCAGATTGCAAAGATTCCACCTACAGATGGCTATGCAATCCCAATACCAACCTGTAACAGCAACTTCCGTTTGCATGGGGCCTCTTGATGGAATCTGGTTTTCCCTGTCCTGAACAAATTTTTCATGACCCTTCATTCCCTTCATGACAGAGCAAGAAAGGAAAAAATACAACCTATGCCTTCAATGCCCCCTTTCAGCAGGAAGTAGCCACACTCCACACCCCTCTTCACTGTGGTGTTTTCCCTTTCTTGAGACCCCAATTGTCAGGCCTCTGAGCCCAAGCTAAGCCATCATATCCCCTGTGACCTGCACATATACATCCTGATGGCCTGAAGCAACTGAAGAACCACAGAAGAAGTGAAAATAACCAATTCCTGCCTTAACTGATGACATTCCACCACTGTGATTTGTTCCTGCCCCACCCTAACTGATCAATTGACCTTGTGACATTCCTTCTCCTGGGCAATGAATCTCAGGAGCTCCCCATCAAGCACCTTGTGACACCCGCACCTGCCCAAAAGAGAACAACCCCCTTTAACTGTAATTTTCCACTACCCACCAAATCCTATAAAACTACCCCACCCCTATCTCTCTCCCTTTGCTGACTCCTTTTTCACATTCGCCCACCTGCACCCAGGTGATTAAAAAGCTTTATTGCTCACACAAAGCTTGTTTGGTGGTCTCTTCACATGGATACATGTAACATTTGGTGTTGAAGTCCCGGGACAGGGGGACTTCTTCAGGAGACTGGTCCCCTGTCCTCACCCATGAGGAGATCCACCTACAACCTTGGGTCCTCAAATCAGCCCAAGGAACATCTCACCAATTTCAAATCAGGTAAGTGTTCTCTTCACTCTCTTCTCCAGTCTCTCTCACTATCCTTCAATCTCCCTGTCCTTCCAATTCGTTCTTTTTCCTCTCTAGTAGAGACAAAGGAGACACATTTTATCCATGAACTCAAAAACTCCAACGTCAGTCATGGATTTGGGAAGAAAGTCTTCCCTTGGTGTCTGATCACTGCAGGGACGCCTGCCTTGGTCATTTACCCACATTCCATTGGTATCTGATCACCGCGGGGATGCCTGCCTTGGTCATTTACCCATGTTTCCTTGGTGGCAAGTCAATCGTGGGGATACCTGTTTTGGCTGCTCACCCACATTATACCTAGCCCAGGGCTGCTCACCCCCGCCCCCGACCCCGTGTCTCTACCTTTCTCTTTAAACTGACCTCCTTCACTATGGGCAACCTTCTGCCCTCCATTTCCCCTTCTTCTCTCTTAGCCTGTGTTCTTAAAAACCCACAACCCCTTCAACTAACACCTGACCTAAAACCTAAACATCTTATTTTCTTCTGTAATACCACTTGGCCCCAATACAAACTTGACAATAGTTCCAAGTGGCCAAAGAATGGTATTTTCGATTTGTCTATCCTATAAGACCTAGATAATTTTTGTTGAAAATTCGGCAAATTGTCTGAGGTGCCTGATGTTTAGGCATTGTTTACACATCGGTCCCTCCCTAGTCTCTGCTCCCAACGCAACTCGTCCCAAATCTTTCTTTTTTCTCCCCTGTCTGTTCCTTCAGGCTCCATCTCAAGCTCTGAGTCCTTTGAACCCTCCTTTTCTACGGACCCATCTGAACTTTCCCCCACTCCCCAGGCTGCTCCTTGCCAGGCTGAGCCAGGTCCCAATTCTTCCTCAGCCTCTGCTCCCCATCCCTATAATCCTTCTATCACCTCCCCTCCTCACACCTTGTCCTGCTTATAGTTTCATTCCATAACAAGCCCTCCCCCACCTGCCCAACAATTTCCTCTTACAGAGGTGGCTGGAGCTGAAGGCATAATCAAGGTTAATGCTCCTTTTTCTTTAGCTGACCTCTCCCAAATCAGTTAGCATTTAGGCTCTTTTCATCAAATATAAAACTCAGCCCAGTCCATGGCCCATTTGGCAACAACCCTTAGACACTTTATCACACCAGACCGAGAGAGGCCAGAAGGCCGTCTTATTCTCAATATGCATATTATTACCCAATCCGCTCCTGACATTAGAAAAAGCTCCAAAAATTAGATTCTGGCCCTCAAACCCCACAACAGGACTTAATTAACCTTGCCTTCAAGGTGTACAATAATAGAGAAGAGGCAGCCAAGTGGCAATGTATTTCTGAGTTGCAATTACTTGCCTCTACTGTGAGAGAATCCCCAGCCACATCTCCAGCACACAAGAACTTCAAAATGCCTAAACCGCAGCAGCCAGGCATTCCTCCAGGACCACCTCCCCAGGATCTTGCTTCAAGTGCTGGAAATCTGGCCACTGGGCCAAGGAATGCCCACAGCCCAGATTCCTCCTAAGTCATGTCCCATCTGTGCAGGACCCCACTAGAATCAGACTGTCCAACTTGCCCGGCAGCCACTCCTAGAGCCCCTGGAACTTTGGCCCAAGGCTCTCTGACTCCTTCCCAGATCTTCTTGGCTTAGCAGCTGAAGATTGATGCGGCCCAATCGCCTCGGAAGCCTCCTGGACCATCACAGACACTTCAGGTAACTCTTACAATGGAGGGTAAGTCTATCCCTTTCTTAATTGATACGGAGGCTACCCACTCCACATTACCTTCTTTTCAAGGGCCTGTTTCCCTTGCCTCCATAACTGTTGTGGGTATTGACGGCCAGGCTTCTAAACCTCTTAAAACTCCCCACTCTGGTGCCAACTTGGACAACATTCTTTTTGTTTGTTTGTTTGTTTGTTTGTTTGTTTGTTTGTTTGTTTGTTTTGAGACGGAGTCTTGCTCTGTTGCCCAGGCTGGAGTGCAGTGGCCGGATCTCAGCTCACTGCAAGCTCCACCTCCCGGGTTCCCGCCATTCTCCTGTCTCAGCCTCCCGAGTAGCTGGGACTACAGGCGCCCGCCACCTCGCCCGGCTAGTTTTTTGTATTTTTTATTAGAGACGGGGTTTCACCGTGTTAGCCAGGATGGTCTCGATCTCCTGACCGCGTGATCCGCCCGTCTCGGCCTCCCAAAGTGCTGGGATTACAGGCTTGAGCCACCGCGCCCGGCCTCAGACAACATTCTTTTATGCACTCTTTTTTAGTTATCCCCACCTACCCAGTTCCCTTATTAGGCCGAGTCATTTTAACCAAATTATCTACTTCCCTGACTATTCCTGGGCTACAGCCACACCTTATTGCTGCACTTTTACCCAACTCAAGGCCTCTTTTATATCCTCCCCTTGTATCTCCCTACCTTAATCCACAATTATAGGATACCTCTACTGCCTCCTTGGTGACTGATCATGCACCCCTTATCCCATTAAAACCTAATCACTCTTACCCTACTCAACACCAATATCCCATCCCACAGCAGGTTTTAAAAGGGTTAAAGACTGTTATCACTCGCCTGTTACAACATGGCCTCTTAAAGCCTACAAATTCTCCTTACAACTCCCCTATCTTACGTGTCCAAAAACCAGACAAGTCTTACAGGTTGGTTCAGGATCTTCGCCTTATTAATCAAGTCATCTTTCCCATCCATCCTATAGTGCCAAACCCATATACTCTCCTATCCTCAATACCTCCCTCCACAACCCATTTTTCTGTTCTGGATCTCCAAGATGGTTTCTTTACCCTTCCTTTACACCCTTCATCCCAGTCTCTCTTCATTTTCACTTGGACTGACCCTGACACCCATCAGTCTCAGCAACTTACCTGGGCTGTACTGCCGCAAGGCTTCAGGGACAGCCCTTATTACTTCAGCCAAGCTCTTTCTCATGATTAACTTTCTTTCCACCCCTGTGCTTCTCACCTTATTCAATATGTTCATGACCTTCTACTTTGTAGTCCCTCCTTTGAATCTTCTCAATAAGACACCCTTCTGCTCCTTCAGCATTTATTCTCCAAGAGATATCGGGTATCCCCCTCCAAAGCTCAAATTTCTTCTCCACCCATTACCTGCCTCAGCATAATTTTCATGAAAACACACATGTTCTCTCTGCCATTTGTGTCTGGCTGATCTCTCAAACCCAAACCCATTCTACAAAGCAACAACTCCTCTCCTTTCTGGGCATGGCTGGATACTTTCACCTTTGGATACCTGGTTTTGCCATCCTAACAAAACCATTATATGAACTCACAAAGGGAAACCTAGCTGACCCCATAGATCCTAAATCCTTTCCCCACTCTTCTTTCCGTTCCTGGAAAACAGCTCTAGAGACTGCTCCCACACTAGCTCTCCCTGACTCATCCCAACCTTTTTCATTACACACAGCTGAAGTGCAGGGCTGTATAGTCAGAATTCTTACACAAGAACCAGGACCGTGCCCTGTAGCCTTTTTGTCCAAACAACTTGACTTTACTGTTTTAGGCTGGCCCTTATGTCTGCATGTGGTGGCTGCCGTCACTCTAATACTTTCAGAAGCCCTTAAAATAAAAAGCTATGTTCCACTTACTCTCTATAGTTCCCATAACTTTCAAAATCTGTTTTCCTCCTCACGTTTGACGCATATACTTTCTGCCCCCCTGGCTCCTTCAGCCGTACTCACTATTTGTTGAATCTCCCACAATTACCATTGTTCCTGGGCCAGACTTCAATTTGGCCTCTCATCTCATTCCTGATACTACATCTGAACCCCATGACTGTATCTCTCCAGTCCACATGGAATTCTCCCCATTTTCCCATATTTCCCTCTTTCCTGTTCTCCACCCAGACCACACTTGGTTGATTGATGGTAGTTCTTCCAGGCCCAATCACCAATCACCAGCAAAGGCAGGCTATGCTATAGTGTCTTCCACATCTATCATTGAGTTTATAGCCCTGCCCCCTTCCACTACCTCTCAACAAGCTGAACTCATTGCCTTAACTTGAACTGTCATTCTTGCAAAGGGACTACGTGTCAATATCTATACAGATTCCAAGTATGCCCCCCACATCCTTCACCACCATGCTGTTATATGGGCAGAAAGACGTTTCCTCACTACACAAGGGTCTCCGTCGTTAATGCCTCCTTAATAAATAAACTCTTCTTAAAGCTGTTCTACTTCCGAGGAAGCTGGGGTCATTCACTGCAAGGGGCATCAAAGGGCATCAGATCCCATCGCTCAGGGCAATGCTTATGCTGATAAGGTAGCTAAAGAAGCAGCTAGCATTCCAACTTCTGTCCCTCATGGCCAGTTTTTCTCCGTCTCATCTTTTCACTTTAGATTTCCAGTTTTGCCTTACACAAGGTCTCTTCTTCCTCTGTGGCTCCTCCACCTACATGTGTGTACCTGTTAATTGAAGAGGCACATGTACACTAGTTTTCCTTACCCTCAAAAATCAATTTGCAAATGGCACTGAACAGCTTCCTGTTCCCCTCATGACACCAACACTTCACTACTATTTTGTTTTGTTCTTCTTATTACTAATATAAGAAGACAGGAATAGGCCTTGACTTACTGCTCAAAAAGGACTCTGCATATTTTAAATGAAGAGTGTTGTTTTACCTAAATCAGTCTGGCCTGGATATGACAACATAAAAAAAAAAAAAAAAAAAAAAAAAAAAAAGAAAAAGCCCAAAACTCGCCAACCAAGCAAATAATTACACTAAACCCCCTTGGACACTCTCTAATTGGATGCCCTGCATCCTCCCAATTCTTAGTCCTTTAATACCTGCTTTTCTCCTTCTTTTATTTGGACTTGGGTCTTCCATTTAGTTTCTCAATTCATACAA
>NW_016811202.1:891527-896730 GCF_001698545.2 Rhinopithecus bieti
AAAAAAAAAAAAAAAAAAAAAAAAAAAAAAAAAAAAGAATTGCTTGAACCCAAGCGGCAGAGGTTGCAGTGAGCCAAGACCTCGCCAAAAGGACTTTCCTATTATCTAAAGCAGGCTTCTGGTTTCAGATTTCTTTCCCCGAAGAAAACCTATAAGTGACTAAAATTTCTATACACCTCTGGAATGCTGAAACTCATTTGACAACCATAAATACCCCTAAGGAAAAACCCATGGAGGGCAGCACTCTCAGTCCTCTCACTGGGGCACCCCGCTGCACCCTTCTGCAACATTCTTCCTTTCTAATAAACTTTCCTTTTTCAAACCTACACTGTTGCCGGTAAATTCTCTTACCAACCCACAAGTCAACCACTGCCGGTGTTGGGACTCTGAAACCTTGCCTGGCAGTAGAATCATCCAGAGATCTTTAAGAAATCCCAATGGGCTGGGTGCAGTGGCTCACACCTGTAATTCCAGCACTCTGGGAGGCCAAGGCAGGTGGATCACAGAAGGCAGAAGTTCACAGCCTGGGCAACACAGCAAAACCCCATTTCTACAAAAAATACAAAACTCAACTGGGTATGGTGGTGCATAGTTGTAGTCCCAGCTACTGGGGAGGCTGAGGTGGGAGGATGGCTTGAGCCAGGAAGTCAAGGCTGCAATGAGCCATGATCTTGCCACTGCACTCCAGCCTGGGGTGACAGAGGGAGACTGTCTCCTAATGCCTATGCTACACTCCAGACCAGAGCCTCGGGCTGGGACCCTAGGCAGCAGACTTTTTCAGCTCCCCAAGTGATTCCAAAGTGCATCCAAGATGGAGAGGCATTGGACTAGATAATCTCTAAGGTTTCCTACCATTGTGGCATTAGGAAGCTAGGGAAAAACAACAATGAATGATTATTATATAATGGCTACTACACATTGAGTGGTGTCAAGCACTTCACCTAGAGCTCTATGTGTGCTACTTAATATTCACAGTTAACTTAAGGGGTAGGAATTATACAAATGAAGAAATAAGTTTGAAATGATTTTCATTTCCCCAACATCATGTAACTAATGTCAGAGCTAGAATTTTTACACAGTTCTCTCTGATGCCCCAAATGGAAACTTGAAATTATTGCATTCTACTATTTTGCATAACTCTCACATGGCATTGGAAATGGTTTTTTGAAATCTTGCTTACTTGGATGGAGGCAAATGCCTAATGCTTGTGAATGGGTAAAATATTTCTGTGAACTTAGGGGCTTTCACTCTATTTCCAGATAAATATTTCTTGTTAAAATGCCTCCATTTCCAAATATGGGCTGTAACCCTCTTTTTTTGAGATAGAGTCTAGCTCTGTCACCTAGGCTACAGTGCAATGGCATGACCTCAGCTCACTACAACCACAGCCTCCAAAGTAGCTAAGACTACAGGCACACACCACCACACCTGGCCAGTTTTTATATTTTTTGTAGAGATGGGATTTTGTCATGTTGCCCAGGCTGGTCTTGAACTCCTGAGCTTAAGCAATCCTCCTGCCTTGGCCTCCCAAAGTGCTATTTTTTATTCAGTATCTTCATACTGAAAAAGTCAACTGTGGAGCATGAATGACCACCAAACAAATGAGTATAAGATGCTGCCATCTTGTGGCATTTTGGGCCAGGCCAAGTGTGTAAGTAACCAAGAGCGAGGACAGCCCAGCACACGAAACTCTAGCCACACCTGCTGATTTGCCATCTTTCCAGTGCCTTCCTACCGGTAACATCATTTTCTTTCTTCAAATTTAATACTAAGAAGGAATCAATGACAGCAACACGAGAAAATAAATAAGAACTGAGGATCAAATAATAAAGTCCTCTAAGGATCAAATAATAAGACCCTCTCCTTTTTTTGTGTGAAATGGAGTCTCGCTCTGTCACCCAGGCTGGAGTGCAGTGGCACTATCTCAACTCACTGCAACCTCCATCTCCCAGGTTCAAGCGATTCTCCTTCCTCAGCCTCCTGAGTAGCTGGGATTACAAGCGCAAGTCACCATGCCCAGCTAATTTTTGTATTTTTAGTAGAGACGGGGTTTCACCATGATGACCAGGCTGGTCTCGAACTCCTGACCTCGTGATCTACCTGCCTCGGCCTCCCAAAGTACTGGGATTACAGGCATGAGCCACTGTGCCCAGTCCTCCTTCTAATAACTTGTCTGTATAACCTTTGTCAGGTTACTTTTTCTGGGTCTGAAATTTTCTTATCTATAAAATGGGGACAGTAACACTCATCTCATTAGTATTGTAAGTTCAAATTAGAATACGTGTGTAAAATCCTGGCAAATTGTAGGCATTTGACAAATGTGGCCAAACGTTCCTCCACTTAAGCATTTGTGCTGTTGTGGGTATTGCAATACAAAACCCTACCCCTGAGATCCCCCCACCGCCCCCAGCGGTTTCCCCATTACTCACAGCCATTCCAAGATCCTATCAGAGTCTGTATCCTCCAACTCTGCTTATCTCTTACCCCTGGCCCTTTCACCCGCCCGACCCTGGGTGACCTGATACACATCTCCCTCTCTGGCCTCAGTTCCCAACACCATGCCTCGCCTTCACCCTGCTCTGCCCACTGGCCTCCTCCCTTTTGCTGTTCCTCTGCCTGAAAGACTCCCCTAGATACTCTCACAAAGTAGCAGAAACACACAAATCCATCCCCAGTCCCTTTCTATCCCCTTTGACCTGTGTAGTTTTAATTTGCAGCATGTCTACCACTCATCTCATATTATATGTTTATTATTTTCTGGCTCCCTGCCCCAACTTAAGCACCTGAAGACAGAGCCTTCATCTGTCCCTAGCGCCTTGCACAGTGCCTGGCACAGACTAGGCACTCAATTCATATTCGTTGAGAGAATGAACAAAACCCCGGGTAAGGGAATCTAGATGGGCGGGCAAGGCCATTTCCGGAGCACTAGTTCTCACAGTTTCAAGAGTCACTGGGAGCTTATTCCAGGACCCCATCCACAGATATCTGAGTAAGGATCTCTGAGTAGGCATTTTAAATGACATCCATGTGAGTCTGAGGCAGTGGTGTGTGGCTCCTTTTGAAAAACACGCTGTGGGGGAACAGATAAGCCTAAGAATGAGTTTACTAGAACAGGGATGTCTTTAGGGCAGTTTCTCAATTTTGGCACTAATAGCGCTTGGGACCAAATCAATTCTTTGTCCTGGATGCTGTCCTGTGCACTGCAGGATGTTTCATAGGATCCCTGGCCTCTGCCTGCTAGATGCCAGTAGCAATCCCTGCTCCCACCTGCTGTGACAATCAAAACTGTCTCCGGACAATGCCAAATGCCCCAAGGGGCAGTGGGGTGGGGGGTGGGGTGAAAAACTGCTGCCACCACCTTCCACAGAAAACTATTTCCCTGGAACGTGCAAGGCCCTGGGCCAGTGTGTGTGAGTGTGTGCGTGGGTGGGGGGAATGTTAATATTAGCAATATGTTTTAAAATGTATTGCAAAACTCATGAGCTCATGTGAGCTATGGTGATTTACTGATGAAGATTTAGAATGAGTAGAGAAGAGGTATTCAGGTGTTTGTTGTCAAGTCAGTGCACATGAATCTTCTTTGTGGTGTCCAGGTGCCGTGTCTTTCTGTTCTGGTTTGAGAACCATCTTTTTATGTTCTTTATTTGCAAATGCACCATTCCTCGCTGTTTTCATAGCTCCCACTCCTGAAGAAGGTAGCAATGCTGTTATTACTCACAATGCCATGACTGCTTGGAACCTGTTTGTATTGAAGCAATATAGACATTTTGGCCTCTGCTGACCCTCAAAACCTTTAACTCATGACACTGAATCATCCACCATACACACGTGGCTCCAGTGACTCTGTTATAAAGATTGTTATCATGCTTCATTGATGACTAACACAAATGCACGTCTTACCCAGAGTCTGAATGGAAATGATAACTACTTTTCTGGTGATGTTAAATTATCATTTCAGATTTTTTTTTTTGAGACAGAGTTTCGCTCTTGTTGCCCAGGCTGGAGTGCAGTGGTGTGATCTCGGCTCACCACAACCTCTGCCTCCCAGGTTCAAGTGATTCTCCTGCCTCAGCCTCCCGAGTAGCTGGGATTACAGGCATGCACCACCACGCCTGGCTAATGTTGTATTTTTAGTAGAGATGGGGTTTCTCCATGTTGGTCAGGCTGGTCTCAAACTCCCGACCTCAGGTGATCCCCCTGCCCGGGCCTCCCAAAGTTCTGGGATTACAGGTGTGAGCCACCATGTCAAGCCTATCATTTCAGATTTTATGGCACAAACACACGACTCACCTTCCAACTATGTCTTCTCTTGAAATCATTAGGCTGTTATCATTGCATTTCCTTGAATGTAATCTTCTTCAATGTCAGTGGAACCCTTTCCTTTCATCAGCAGGCAGAATAGATGAGTGGCCCACCTGCACAAGGGTGCTCTGGATAGGAGGTGTCACAGTGTACACAGGCAAGAGTCAGTGGACAGGCCCACACATGCAGCCCAAGCCAAAAGGTCAGTAGTAGAGAAGCAGCAGAAATTCCAAGATATATGAGGGGGAAGATTGACCAAGTGTAAGGTATAGCAACTCAGTGTCTGCTTGTGACAGTCAACCGAAATCTGCATCGGCACCATCCTATCGGTCCAACTTCACATGAGCTAATAAAATAATATTGTATTGGCCAGCAGGAGTGATCTGCCCCACAGGCTGTCCTTTTGGAAATGTGGCCTGGCCACTGGGCTCTGAGACAACCCCACAGGCACATATTCTGCAGCTCCTCAGGACATCTGTTTGACCCCATGCACTAGGAAGAAGGTTAGAGAGTACTTGAAGGGGAGAAACAGAGTTTGGAGCATCCCACCTGGAGAACACTACTAGTCCCAGCCTGTCCCAGTCAAAAGAGAGAAACTTAAAATTTCAAGGTAGGTACTCCACAGCGGGATGGGGGGTGACAGGGTCCTGTCTGCCCAGGGCCAAGGGTGGTAGTGCTGCACTAGAGCAATGGTGAGTAGTCAGTAGCTTCTTAAAGTGTTCTTTCGGGCCGGGCGCGGTGGCTCAAGCCTGTAATCCCAGCACTTTGGGAGGCCAAGACGGGCGGATCACGAGGTCAGGAGATCGAGACCATCCTGGCTACCACGGTGAAACCCCGTCTCTACTAAAAAATACAAAAAACTAGCCGGGCGAGGTGGCGGGCGCCTGTAGTCCCAGCTACT
>NW_016811202.1:897274-938977 GCF_001698545.2 Rhinopithecus bieti
AAAAAAAAAAAAAAAAAAAAAAAAAAAAAAAAAAAATAAAGTGTTCTTTCATGGGAGGGCAAGGTTCACTTGGTGGAGCATTGGGTCTTTAGTAATGGATTATTGCTGGGACGTTAATTATTAATATTTATATATGTTAGCTGGTGGTAAAACATGTAAGATAAAGCTAGAGAAATTTATTTTGCTTTTCTTAATTTTTAATTTTTATGGGTACATAGTAGGTATTTATATATTCATGGAGTGTATAGGATATTTTGATATAGGCATACAATGTGTAGTAATCACATCAGAGTAAATGGGGTATCCATCACCTCAAGCATTCATCCTTTCTTTGTGTTACAAACATTCCAACTGCACTCCCTCAGTTATTCTAAAATATACAACAAATTATTGCTGACTACAGTCACCCTGTTGTGCTATCAAACACTAGATCCTATTCATTGTATCTAACTATATTTTATATACGTTACCCATCCCCATTTCTCACCCACTGGCCTTCTCAGTCTCTGGTAACCATCACACGCTTTGTGAGTTCACTGGTTTTAACTGTTAGCTCCCACAAATAAGTAAGAACATGAGAAGTTTGTCTTTCTGTGTTTGGCTTATTTCACTTAACATAATGTCCTCCAGTTCCATCCATGTTGTTGCAAATGACAGGATCTCATTCTTTTTTATGGGTGAATAGTACTCCATTGTGTATATATACCACATTTTCTTTATTCATTCATCTGTTGATGGACATTGAGGTTGCTTCCAAATCTTGGCTATTGTGAATAGTGCTGCAGTAAACAAGGAAATGCAGATGTCTTCAACATACTGATTTCCTTTGATTATACACCTAGCAATGGGATTACTGGATCATATGGTAGCTCTATTTTTAGTTTTTTGAGGAAATTATATACTGTTCTCCATAGGGGTTATACTAATATAGACACCCATCAACAGTGTATGAGGGTTCCCCTTTCTCCACATCTGTGCCAGTGTTTGTTATTGACTATCTTTTGGATAAAATCCATTTTAACTGAGATGAGATGATATCTCATTGTAGTTTTCATTTGCATTTCTGATGATCAGTGATGTTGAACACCTTTTTAAATACTTGTTTCCCATTTGTATGTTTTCTTTTGAGAAATGTCTATTTGGATCTTTTATCCAGTTTTTAGTCAGATTATTACATCTTTCTCTATTGAGTTATTTGAGTTCCTTATATATTCTAGTTATTCATATCTTGTCAGATGGATGGTTTGCAAATATTTTCTTTCATTCTGTGGGTTGTCTCTTTACTCTGTTGATTGTTTCCTTTGCTGTGTAGAAGCTTTTTAACTTGATGTGATCCCATTTGTCCATTTTTATTTGGTAGCCTGTACTGATGAGCTATTACTCAAGAAATCCTTACCCAATAGCTACAAATAAAAGCCATATATGACAGACCCACAAAATACCCCTGCAGAGTTTCCCCAATGTTCTATTTTAGTAGTTTCATAGTTTCAGGTCTTAGATTTAAGTCTTTAATCCACTTCGATTTTATTTTTGTATATAGTGAGAGATAGGAGTCCAGTTTCATTCTTCTGCATATGGATATCCAGTTTTCCCAGCACCATTAATTGAAGAGACTGTCCTTTCCCCAAGGTGTGCTGTTGGCAACTGTGTAAAAAATGTTCACTGTAGTTATATGGATTTGTTCATGGGTTGTCTATTCTGTTTCACTGGTCTATGTGTCTGGTTGTATGCCAGCACCATACTGTTTTGGTCACTATTGCTCTGTAATATAATTTGAAGTCAGGTAATGTGATGCCTCCAGTTTTGTTCTTTTTGCTCAGGATGGCTTTAGCTATTCTGGGTCTTTTGTGGTTCCATATATATTTTTGGATAACATTTCTGTGAAGAATGTCACTTATATTTTGATAAGGATTGCATTGAATCTGTAAATTGCTTTGAATAATGTAGACATTTTAATAATATTGTTCTTCTAATTCATGAACAGGGAATATCTTTTCACTTTTTGGGTGTCCTCTTCAATTTCTTGCATCAATGTTTCATAGTTTTCATTGCAGACATATTTCACTTATTTGATTAAGTTTATTCCTTGATATTTTATTTTATTTATAGCTATTATAAATAAGATTATTTCTTTTTTCAGATTGTTCACTGTTGGAATATAGAAATGCTACTGATTTTTGTATATTGATTTTGTATTCTGCAACTTTACTGAATTTGTTTGTCAGTTTTAGTAGTTTTATGGTGGAGTCTTTTAGGTTTTTCCAAATATAAGCTCTTATCATTTGCAAACAAGGACAATTTGACTTCTTTCTTTTCAATTTGGATGCTTTTTCTTTCTTTCTCTTGTCTGATTGCTCAGTACTATGTTGAAAACAGTGGTGAAAGTGGGCATCCTTGTCTTGTTCCAGAACTTAGAGAAAATGCTTTCAATTTTTCCCCATTCAGTGTGATACCAGCTGTGGGTCTGTCATATATGGCCTTTATTGCGTTGAGGCAGGTTCCTTCTATACCCAGTTTGTTGAGGATTTTTATCATGAAAGGATATTGAATTTTACCAAATGCTTTTTTGGCAGCAATTGAAATGATCACAGGATTTTTGTCCCTCATTCTGTTGATATGATGTATCAAACTGATGAAGTTGAACCATCTTGGTATCCCTGGGATGAATTCCACTTGGTCATGATAAATGATCTTATTAATGTGTTGTTGAATTCAGTTTGCTAATATTTTGTTGAAGACTTTTGCATCAATGTTCACCAAAGATACTGGCCTGGCCTGTAGTTTTCTTTCTTTGTTTTTTGTTTTGTTTTATTTTGTTTTGTTTTATGTGTCTGTATGTGGTTTTGGTATCAAGGTAATACTTGCCTCGTAGAATGAGTTTGGAAGTATTCCTACCTCCTCTATTTTTTGGAATAATTTAAGTTGGATTGGTATTAGTTTTTCTTTAAATGTTTGGTAGAATTCAGCAGCAAAGTCATTGCTTTGCTGGGAGACTTTTACTACAGCTTTAATCCCATTATTTGTTACTAGTCTATTCAGGATTTGGATTTCTTCATGGTTCAATCTTGGTAAGTTGTATGTGTCTAGAAATTTATCCATTTCTTCTAGGTTTTCCAATTTATTGGCATATAGTTGTTCATAGTAGTCTCTAATGAACTTTGAATTTCTGTGATATCAGTTGTAATGTCTTCTTTTTCATCTCTAATTTTATTCATTTGGAATTTCTCTCTTTTTTTCTTAGTCTGGCTAAAGGTTTGTCACTTTTGTTTATCATTTCAAAAATGCAACTTTTTGGCCGGGTGCAGTGGCTCACGCCTGTAATCCCAGCACTTTGTGAGGCCAAGGTGGGCGGATCATGAGGTCAGGAGTTTGAGACCAGCCTGATCAACATGGAGAAACCCTGTGTCTACTAAAAATACAAAAAAAAAGAAAAGAAAAGAAAAATTAGCCGGGCGTGGTGGTAGATGCCTGTAATCTCAGCTACTCTGGAGGGTGATGCAGGAGAATTGCTTGAACCTTGAACCCGGGAGGCAGAGGTGGCAATGAGCTGAGATGGCACCACTGCACTCTAGCCTCCGTGACAGTGCAAAACTCAGTCTCAAAAAAAAAAAAAAAAGCAACTTTTCATTTTGTTGATCTTTTGTATTGTTTTCTTCATTTCAAATGCATTTATTTCTGCTCTGATCTTTATTATTTCTTTTCTTTTTCCAATTTTGTGTTTGATTTACACTTGCTTTTCTAGCTCTCTCTCTCTTTCTCTCTCTCTCTTTCCCTCTATCTCTCTTTTGTATTTTCTATACAGATGGGGTTTTGTCATGTTGCCCAGGCTGGTCTTGAACTCCTGGGCTCAAGCAATCTGCCCACTTCAACCTCCCAAAGTGCTGGCCACAAGGTGTGGGCCACCAAGCTAGCCTTCTAGGTCTTTAAGATGCATCATTAGGTTGTTTGTTTGATGTTTTACCTTTTTTTAATGTTGGTGCTTATTGTTACAAACTTTCCTCTTCATACTGCTTTTGTTGTATCCCATAGGTTTTGGCATGTTGTGTTTCCATTTTCATTTGTTGCAAGAAATTTTAAAATTTCTTTTTTAATTTCTTCATTGACCCATGATCACTCAGGAGCATATTGTTTAATTCCCATGTGTTTGTATAGTTTTCAAAACTCCTTATTGATTTCTGGTTGTATTCCATTGTAGTGAGAGAAGATACCTGATATAACTTTTTTTTCAATTTTTTTTTTTTTTTTTTTTGAGACAGATTTTCACTCTTGTTGCCCAGGCTGGAGTGCAAGGGCACGATCTCGGCTCACTGCAACCTCCGCCTCCCGGGTTCAAGCAATTCTCCTGATTCAGCCTTCCAAGTAGCTGGAATTACAGGCATGCACCACCACGCCCAGCCAATTTTATTTGTATTTTTAGTGGAGTCGGGGTTTCTCCATATTGGTCAGGTTGGTCTCGAACTCCCAACTTTGGGTGGTCTGCCAGCCTCAGTCTCCCAAAGTGCTGGGATTATAGGCGTGAGCCACCGCGCCTGACTTTTTTTTTTTTTTTTTTTTTCAATTTTAAAGTCTTATTTTGTGGTCTAACATATAGTCTATCCTTAAGAGTGATGTAAGTGCTGAGGAGAAGAATGTGTATTCTGCAGCAGTTGGATGAAATGTTCTGTAAATATCTATTAGGTCCATTTGGTCTATAGTGCAAATGAAGTTTGATGGTCCTTTTTTGATTTTCTGTCTGGATGATCTGTCCAATGTTGCAAATGTGGTGTAAAAGGCTCCAGCCTATTGTACTGGGGTCTCTCTCTCTCTTCAGCTCTAATAATATGTGCTTTGTATGTCTGGGTGCTCCTGTGTTGAGTGCATATATTTTTATAACTGTTATTATCTTCTTGCTAAATTGATCCCTTTATCATTTTACAATGATATTCTTTGTTTTTGTTTTTGTTTTGAGACAGAGTTTCACTCTTGTTGCCCAGGCTGGAGTGTAATGGCTCGATCTCGGCTCACTGCAACCTCCACCTCCGGGGTTCAAGAGATTCTCCTGCCTCAGCCTCCCAAGTAGCTGAGATTACAGGCATGGGCCACCATGCCCAGCTAATTTTGTATTTTTAGTAGAGACAGGGTTTCTCCATGTTGGTTAGGCTGGTGTTGAACTCGCGACCTCAGCTTTCCACCCACCTCAGCCTCCCAAAGTGCTGGGATTACAGGTGTGAGCCACCGCACCCGACCTCTTTGTCTTTTTTAATAGCTTTTGTCCTGAAATTGATTTTGTCTTATATAAATATAGCTACTCCTGCCCTTTCTTTTTCCATCCATTTACTTTCAGTGTTTGTGTGTCTTCATAGGAGAAGTGTATTTCTTGCAGGCAGTAGATCATTGGGTCTTGTTTTTTAAATCAGTTCAGCCACTCTGTGTCTTTTGATTGAAGTTTAGTCCATTTGTATTCAATGTTCTTGTTGATAAGTAAGAACTTATTACTGCCATTTTATTTGTTTTCTGGTTGTTTTGTAGTCTTCACCTACTTCTTTCCTTTCTTCCTGTCTTCCTTGCAGTGAAGGTGATTTTTTCTGGTGGTGTTTTAAATTCTTGTTTTTTATTTTTTGTGTATCTGTTGTATGTTTTTTGATTTGAGGTTACGAGGCTTGCAGATAATATCTTACAGCCCATTATCTTAAACTGATGACAACTTAACACTGATTGCATAAATAAATGAACTAACAAACATGCAATGAGAAAACTTACAAAAACTCTACATTTTAACTTCATCTGCTTGCTTTTTACGTTTTTGCTGTTTCTATTTATACCTTATTATATTGTCTATATCTTGAAAAGTTGTTGTAGTTATTATTTTTGACAGGTTCATTTTTTGTGAGGGAGGCTTCCAGTAAAACAAGAAAGCCTGCTGGACAAATTCTTAAAAGCTGTAACACTGACAGGTTCGTCTTTTAGTCTTTCTACTGAAGATGTGAGTAGTTTACATACCAAAATGACAGTGTTATAATATTCTGTGCTTTTCTGTGTACTTACTACTACCAGTGAGTTTTATATCCTCAGATGACTTCTTATTGCTAATTAACATTCTTTTCTTTCAGATTGAAGAACTCTTGTTTACATTTCTGGTAGGACAGGTCTGGTGTTGACAACTCCCTCAGCTTTTGTTTGTCTGGGGAATTCTTTGTTTCTCCTTTATGTTTGAAGGATATTTTCACTGGATATACTATTCTAGGATTAAAGTTTTTTTCCTTCAGCACTGTAAATTGGTCATGCCACTCTCTCCTGGCTCGTAAGATTTCCACTGAAAAGCCTGCTGCCACGCATATTAGAGCTCCATTGTATGTTATTTGTTTCTTTTACGCTTGCTGCTTTTAGGGTCCTTTCTTTACCCTTGACCTTTGGGAGTTTGGTTATTAAGTGTCTCAAGGTACTTTTATTTGGGCTAAATCTGTGTGGTGTTCTACAACCTTCTTGTACTTAAATATTGATTTCCTTCTCTAGGTTTGGAAAACTATCTGTTATCTCTCTGAATAAACTTTCTACCCAGATCTCTATCTCCTCTTTAAGGCCAATAACTCTTAGATTTCCCCCTCTGAGGCTATTTTCTAGATCTTGCAGGCATGCTTTCTTCTTTTTAATTCTTTTTTGTCTCCTCTGACTGTGTATTTTCAAATCGCCTGTCTTGAAACTCACTAATTCTTTCTTCTGCTTGATCAGTTCTGCTAAGAGACAGCTGGGACTGGTCGCTGGTGCTTTATTTAGTTCATTCAGTGAGGTCATGTTTTCCTGGATGGTCTTGATGCTTCTGGATGTTCATCGGTGTCTGGGTATTGAAGAATTAGGTGTATATTGTAGTGTTCACAGTCTGAGCTTGTTTGTACCTGTCCTTCTTGGGAAGGAATTCCAGCCATTCGAAGGGACATGGATGCTGTGATTTAAGTTTTTAATCACTGCAGCCATATCTGCACTAGGGGGAACCCCAAGCCCAGTAATGTTGTGGCTCTTGCAGACTCGTAGAGGTAGTGCCTTAGTGGTCTTGGGTAAGATTTAGGAGAATTCCCTGGATTACCAGGCAGAGACTCTTGTTCTCATCCTTTACTTTCCCCCACAAATGAAGTCTCTTTCTGTCTGTACTGAGCTGACTGGAGCTGGGAGAGGGGTGACATAAGTTCCCCTGTGGTCACCACCACTGGGACTGCCCTGGGTCAGACCTGAAGCAAACATAGCCCTGGGTTTCACCCAAGGTCCACAGTGACCATTGCTTGACTACTACTTTCTTTCACTCAAGACCCAAGGGATCTACAATCAGCAGGTGACAAATAGAGCCAGGCTTGTGTCCTTCCTTTTAGGGTGGTAAGGTCCCCCTGGCCCTGGGTGTATCCAAAGATGCCATCTCAGAGTCAGAGTCTGGAGCCAAGAACCTTAGAAATCTTATCTACTGCTGCTGAGCTGGCATCCAAGCCACAAAACAAAGTCCTTCCCCCTCTTCACTCCCCTTTCCACAAACAGGAGTCTCTCTTCATGGCCACCACTGCCCTGAGCCTGCAGCAAGTACTGCCAGGCTACCACCAACATTCACTCAAGGCCCAAAGGCTTTTCAATCAGCTTGTGGTAAATGCTGTGAGGCCTGGGACTCACCCTTCAGGGTAGAAGACTCCCCTCTGGCCCAGGGCAGGTCCAGAAATGCCATCCATGAGCTGGAATTGGGGACACCAAGAGACTGCTTGGTGCTGTATCCCACTGTGGCTGAGCTGGTACCCAAGCTACAAGACAAAGTGCCCTTTACCCCTCCATCTTCTTTCTTCAAGTAGCCACCACAGCTAGGAATGTGCTGGGTCACATCTAAAGGCAACACAGCTCTGAGTTTTACCCAAGGCCCAGGGTGAGTAATACCTGGTTACCACTGCTGATTATTCCTTCCCTTTAAGGCAGTGGGTTCCCTTCTGGTCCAGGCTGTGTCTTGAAATGTCATGTGATGGCTAGACCCTAGAATGGGGTCCTTAGGACTCTGTCTGGTGCCCTATCCTCCTTTGGCCGAACAGGTATCCAAGTTGCAAGACAAAGTCCTCTTTACTCTCCCTTCTCTCCTCAGGTAGAGGGGAGGAGTCTCTCCCAGAGCTGTGAACTGCACCGTCTGAGGTTGGGAGAGGGATGATGTAAGCACTCCCTTGGCCTCCCTGGCTCCATGTACATGTCACAAGTACCCAAGTATGAGTACACTGGCTCCAAGCCCAGCACAGCAATAGGACTTGCCCAGAAATTGCAATCCTTAGGGCCTAGACTGCCTTAAAATTGATTTAGGACCCCAGAGCCCTTTACCAAATGGTGGTGGCTTGCCAGAGGTCAAGTTCTGACCACTGGGATGGGCAACATGCCTCTGGCTAGGGCTGATCCAAATGCTCCCTCCATGGGCTCCAGCTGAGTTCTGCCTTGTGTTGCTTTCCGCTGTGACAGGGCAGCACTAAGTTCCAATGCAAAGTCCCATAATCACTGCACTCTCCCTCCCACAAGTGCACAGATTCTCTCTCTGTGCTATGCAGCCACAGCCAGGCAATGAGAGAGGGGTGCTGTAGGCAATTTGAAACTATTTCTCCTACCCTTTTCAGTGTCTCGTTCCTTAATGTGCTGTTAAAACCAGGTACTATGATTACTCACCTGATTTTTGGTTGTAATGAAGGTGTTTTTTGTGTGAATAGTTGTTCAATTTGGTGTTCCTGCAGGGAGGACAATTTCTGGAGGCCCCCACTTGGCCATATTGCTCCTCAGTCTGTATTCCTTTTGCATTTAGTTTTACAGAATCCACTTATTTCCAAAGTTACTTAGGTGAGCAATTTTCTCCCATTTCCTTCATTGAGGTTTTTTCATAATATGATTGGATTATTTTGTCATGTTCTTTATTTCATCTTGGGATCATCTATCTGAGCTCCTAAGTGATTTTTTTTAATTTGCATACATTAGGTTCTAAGGGTTTTGACAAATGCAAGGTGTCATGTATCATGTCACTACCATTATAGTATTACACAAAATAATGTCACTATCCTAAAATATCCTGTGATTTACCTATTCAATCCTCCACCCTTACTGAATTCCTACCAACTTGTTTTTCATCTCTGTAGTTTTACCTTTCATAATGTATATAAGTAGAATCATGGCCGGGCATGGGGGCTCACGCCTGTAATCCCAGCACTTTGGGAGGCTGAGGCGGGTGGATCACGAGGTCAAGAGATTGAGACAATCCTGGCCAACATGGTGAAATCTCATCTCTGCTAAAAATGCAAAAACTAGCCAGATGTGGTGGTAGGCCCCTGTAGTCCCAGCTATTCAGGAGGCTGAGGCAAGAGAATCGCTTGAACCTGGGAGGTGGAAGTTGCAGTGAGCCGAGATCACGCCGCTGCACTCCAACCTGGCGACAGAGCCAGACTCTGTCTCAAAAAAAAAAGAATTATACAGTAAAAATTCATCAGACTTGCTTCTTTGACTTACTGATATACATTCAACATTTATCCATGTCTTTGCTTTGCTTGATAGCTAATTTCTTTTTTTTTTTAATTGTGGTAAAATAAACATAACAATTTCCATTTTAGCCATTTTCTTTGTTTTGTTTTGTTTGAGGTGGATTCTCGCTCTGTCGCCAGGCTGGAGTACATAGCGTGATCTTGGCTCACTGCAACCTCTACCTCCCAGGTTCAAGCAATTCTCCTGCCTCAGCCTCCCAAGTAGCTGGGACTACAGGCACGTGCCACCAGGCCTAGCTAACTTTTGTATTTTTAGTAGAGAGAGAGTTTCACCATGTTGGCCAGGCTGATCTCAACCTCCTGACTTGGTGATCCACCTACCTTGGCCTCCCAAAGTGCTAAGATTGAAGCAGAAATTTAAAAATAAATATGCATTCATTCACTCCAAGAAAAGTAACAGGCAAGGCAAGGGTTAAAAGCAAAAGAACAAGTTTTCTTCTGCCTAGCAAGCTCACTTCAAGGACAGTTATAAGATAATGCTGTTTGAGAAGCCAAGGCCAAAGGAATAGGTTCGAGACACCCCTCCCTCCAGAACAAGGTTGAAGGAAAAAAAAAAGAAAGACAAATTCCTTTACTGTTACTCCTTTCTCTGGCTTGTTAAGCATGATTATGTCTTACAAATGTCTGTATTTAGCCAGTTCGTGTCTTTCTTTTGATGCAGCTACAAGGCCAGCTATGCAAGGCCACAAATTATGCACTATATGATTAACTGCTTTTGTTTTACTTTTGTAAGTCCACTTATAAAAACCCTGTTCTGTCTTTGTTTAATTCTCAGCTTTTTGGATATGAATCCACTCAGCCGGAGCATACCTAAAAATAAGTATCTTCCTGTACTCTCATATCAATCTCTCCATTCCTCAGTTTCCCATAACATTTCTTGGTGAGCCAGCCAGGAGTGGAGATGACAGGCTTACTGTCTCCTCTGCCTATGGAGGGCTGCAGCCCTGAGCCAGGGGAGACCTGTGACCCCAGGCGCCACCAGGAGAACTTCAGCCTGGAGGGGAAATCAGCTCTCCCGTGACCAGGCACCACTACCCAGCAGCACAACGGAACCTGAGAGGAGCTGCAGGATGATTCTAGAAAGAGTGCACTTCAGGAACTGTGGTAAGGTTTTGGGGCCCAAGGCAGAACCCATCGTAAGGATGGAAAGGGAGCCTGATCATCTCCCAGGGTGTGCCTAATAGTCTGACCCAGAGGGGCTGGGGGGCGATGAGAGTGGCTCATCAATTCGGATGAAACTCACACCCTAATTGACACAGGAAGTGAGAGTGGCTCACTAAGTTGGTTAGGAAAAGAAAACTGGAGGTGGCGAGAGTGGCTTATCACCCCAATTAGGAACACAGGAACTAGGAGTGGGGAAGTGTGTAAAAGTGTGTGAATGGAGGGGCCTAATTAGGCTCATCAGCCACGAAGTGGGGAGTTACAGATCTCTTCGTGTGAACTATGTGCCCGAGCAAAGTGTGGGGCCAACAAGAGTAGTAGCAATCTGCATACAGCTAATAGGAGCTGCCCTACAGCTCAGAGTTGTAACAGGAATGAGAATCTCTCCAAAGCCATGCAGCGTCTGCAAACTGCTGTCATAGGAGATGGTATAGTAGGCCTAAACAAGAGGAAGAGTGAGTGTGCAAGAGTGAATGTGCTGTGCTGTAAAGGGAGGAATGGTGGGAAAGTCATCAAAACTTACTCCATTGGAGTCCATGTTACAGAACTTTAAGAAAGGTTTTGCAGCAGATTACGGAGTTCAGTTAACCCCTCAGAGGTTGAGAACTCTCTGTGAATTAGAATGGCCTTCTTTTGGTGTTGGATGGCCAACCAAAGGAACTATAGATAGGGAAATAATTGGCTGTGTATTTAAGATGGTGACAGGAGTCAGAGGACAGCCTGGGTAACCTGATCAATTTCCTTATATTGATTCACAGTTAAATATGGCACAGATAAGACCGGCCTGAATCCAGCCCTTTTTAGCTGCTTATTGCAAAACACTTGTGGCCCGAGCCCAGCCAAGAGTAAAAGTAAGAGCAGTTTCGCCGGCAGACACAAAGTTAAAAGGGAAGTCCCAGAGAGAACAAGAAAAGCCAATTTTGCAGAAATCGCCAGAGGGAACAGAGATTCTTCCTCCATATGTCCCAGCCTACCCCCGTTTACCGAGGCCAACAGCCCCCCAGGAACCAGACTCAGGAGTCAGCGTGCCCCAAGTTGCACCCCGAAGGAGAGGATCAGAGCCTCGAGATGCCAGGGAAAGAAGTCAAGATAGTCAAGCAGGCTGTCTCAGATCTGGCCGTTCTCAAGCTATGCAAATGCCTCTCAAGGAGATGCAAGAGCCCATTTATTATGATGACCAAGGCCAAGTTCAGGGGGGCAACAGACTTTCATTTACCAGCCCTTTCAACCGCTGATCTCTTAAACTGGAAACACCATACTCCCTCCTACATGGATAAAGCCCCAAGCTCTTATAGATCTGATGCAATCCATCTTTCTGACACACAATCCAACCTGGCCAGACTGCAGGCAGCTCCTCCTCATGTTATTTAACAGTGAAGAGCATAGGAGAGTAACACAGACAGCTCTCTGCTGGGTAGAAGTCCATCCATCAGCAGACAAAGTGAATGCTCAGGCATATGCTCAGGGTCAGTTCCCAGACCAAGATCCCAAATGGGACACAGAGAATGCAACTCAGCTTCTGTGCCTGCAGAGGTACTGAGAGGCACTTCTGCAGGGGCTAAGAGTTGGTGGAAAGGAAGCAATTAAAACAGGGAAGATTTCAGAGGTGCTTCAGGGAAGTGATGAGAGCCCTAGCCAGTTTTATGAAAGACTCTGTGAGGCATACCGACTTTTTACCTTGACCCTGAGGCTGCTGAAAATCAGCATATGGTGAATACCTCATCTGTAGGACAGGCCCTGGGTGATATCAAACAAAAGTTTCAGAAGTTAGAAGGTTTTACAGATATGAATGCTACCCAGCTTCACCAAAGCGTATGTTAACCATGACCAGGAGGCAAAGAAGGAAGCAGTTCGGAGGCTTAAGAAAAAGGCTGATCGTTGACAGCAGCCCTTATAGAAAAAGAGATTAACAGTGTGAGAGGATGTGGATGCAGACGTAGCCATAGAAGAAGTAAAGTTAGACTAGGATTTGAAAGCCAACCAAGGCTAGAGAGGGATCAATATGCGAGATACAAAAAGAAAAGACACCATCCTGGCTAACACGGTGAAACCCAGTCTCTACTAAAAACTACAAAAAAACTAGCCGGGCGACGTGGTGGCGCCTGTAGTCCCAGCTACCCGGGAGGCTAAGACAGGAGAATGGCGTGAACCCGGGAGGCGGAGCTTGCAGTGAGCTGAGATCCGGCCACAGCACTCCAGCCTGGGTGACAGAGCGAGACTCCGTCTCAAAAAAAAAAAAAAAAAGAAAAGAAAAGACAGTGGAAGGATGAACATCCAGAAAGCAATGAAAGAAATGGCCAAGGCCATGAGATGAAGAGGCCATCGGCCAAGGGCTGCAGCACCTTAGAAAAACCAGATACTGATCTGGTCGGGGTGGTGGAGTTAAAGGATGTGAGGACTAGGACACACCGGGCTTCTTCTTATTGGGCCTTCAGGAGCCTATGGTCACATTAGAAGTTGGAGGCCAACTGATGGACTTTTTGGTAGACACTGGGGCTGAACACTCTGTAGTAGCTCAATCCATAGGGCCACTATCCAAGAACTATACAACTTTTTTTTTTTTTTTTTTTTTTGAGACGGAGTCTTGCCCTGTGACCCAGGCTGGAGTGCAATGGCACTGATCTTGGCTCACTGCAACCTCCACCTCCTGGATTCAGGCGATTATCCTACCTCAGCCTCCTGAGCAGCTGGGATTACAGGCATCCACCACCACACCCAGCTAACTTTTGTATCTTTAGTAGAGATGGGGTTTCACAATGTTGGGCAGGATGGTCTTGATCTCCTGACCTTGTGATCCTCCCACCTTGGCCTCCCAAAGTGCTGGGATTACAGGCATGAGCCACCGTGCCTGGCCGAACTATACAACTATTGTAGGAGATATTGGAGTCTCAGAGAAAAGACCATTCTATGAGCCCAGAAGGTGTGTTATAGGACGACAAGAAGTCCAGCATGAATTCCTATACCTCCCAAATTGTCCAGTTCCCTTGCTAGGAAGAGACCTACTTCAAAAATTGCAAGCACAAATTACTTTTGGCCTGCAGGGAGAAATGACTTTAAATCTGAGTCACTCGAAAGCCATGGTGTTAACCCTTGCCATTCCACAAGTGAGGAATGGAGACTGTATAGAAAGAAAATGCAGGTGCCAATGCAGCCTCATACATGGGAAGAAAAATTATTATTTGGACTAGCCAATAAAATTCCTGGGGTATGAGCTGAAAAAAAACCACCTGGGCTGGCTGTAAAGCATCCAGCCGTAGTAGTTGAACTGAAACCAAGAGCAACTCCGGTCTGGGTTCATCAGTACCCAGTTCCCCAAAAGGCTGTACAGGGTGTCTGCAAATATTTAGAATGGCTCTATAAATATAGGATCTTAATCTGATGCCAGTCCCCCTGAAATTCTCCACTTTTGCCAGTATTAAAGCCACTGCTGGGACCAAGGTCTGATGAGTACATACTGGTGAAGATTTGCAAGCCATAAACCGGGCCATGGTGACCATCCATCCAGTGGCACCAAACCCATAAACTTTAATGGTACTTATTCCAACAAGTGCCACTAGGTTTACAGTCTTAGACTTAAAGGACGCTTTCTTTTATATTTGCTTAGCACCAGTTAGCCCATTTTTGCATTTCAATGGGACAAGGAAGCTATGCAGCTCACCTGGACTAGGCTCCCACAAGGGTTCAAAAACTCCCCTACAATCTTTGGGGAAACACTGGCCTCAGACCTCAAGGCCTATACCCCGCCAAATGATAACTGTGCCTTGTTATAGTACACAGGCAACCTCCTTTTGGCGGCCCCAACCCGAGAGGACTATTATCAGAGAACCCAAGACCTCCTCCATCTCCTGTGGAAAGCATGTTACAAAGTATCTAAAAAGAAAACCCAAATTTGCCATAAAGGGGTTACATATCTAGGTTTCATAGCGAGCCACAGGAAATGCTGGCTTGGCTATAAGTGAAAGCAAGCCATTTGTGCACTTCCAACCCCAACCACCCAATGTCAAATAAGAGAATTTTTAGGGGCAGCAGGATTTTGCCGCATCTGGATTCCAAATTTTTCATTGATGGCTAAGCCATTATACGAAGCCACAAAAGGCGGAGAAAAAACACCCTCCTTTGGGAGACTAATCGAAAACAGCATTCAAACAAATCAAGGAAGCTTTAACTCAGGCCCTAGCCTTAGGACCACCAGATATGACTAAGCCTTTCTTTCTATGTTCATGAACGAAAAGGAATGGCTATAGGAGTTCTGACTCAAGTTAAAAAGTCATAGCATCACCCAGTAGCATACTTATCCAAACAACTGGACTCTGTGATGCTAGGATGGCCTCCCTGTGTTAAGGCATTAGCTGCCACCACCTTGCTAAACACAAGAAGCTAGCAAATTGACTCTAAAGACAGCAGTTAATCATTCGGGTGCCACACTCAGTCATAACTCTGATGGACCAAAGGGGGCACTATTGGTTGTCAAACCTGAGAATAACTCAGTACCAAGGGCTTCTATGTGAAAATCCCTACATTCCTTTAAAAACAGTGAACACCCTAAACCCAGCTACCTCGCTCCCAGTCAAACCGGGAGCTCCCCTTCATGACTGTGTTGAAACAGTAGATGAGGTATTCTCCAGTCAGAAAGATCTTACAGACAAACCCCTCAGAGACCCCGATGTCGAGTACTTCACAGATGGAAGTAGTTTTGTGTTGGAGGGGGTCTGACGAGCCAGGTGTGCAGTAGTAGCATTGGACTCAGTAGTAGAGGCTCAGCCTCTGCCTACTGGACCATCAGCACAAAAGGCAGAGCTGATGGCCTTGACAAGAGCACTGTTGCTAGCAAAAGACAAGAAAGTCAGTATTTACACAGACTCTAAATATGCTATTACTACATTGCATGTACATGGAGCTATATATAAAGAAAGAAGACTTTTAACAGCTGGAGACAAAGAAATAAAGTATAAAAAAGATTCTACAGTTCTTAGAGGCTGTATAGGCTCCAGAAAAAGTAGCTGTAATACACTGTAGAAGGCATCAAAAGGCAAGAACACCAGAAGCTAAAGGAAACAGAAAGGCAGACAGAGAGGCAAAGCAGGCAGCAATGATTGTGCCACATTTTAAAGAGGAAGCTTTAGCTATGCCTCTCCTCCCAGAACCCCCCTCCAAGAGGACCCAAGCTATACTCCAAATGAAAGAGTCTGGTTTGCCCAGGAAGATTAAAAATATATTAAAGGAGGGTGGTGGAAATTCTACGATGGGAGATTACTCATTCCAGAGATGTTGGCTCCTAAGTTTGTAAAACAAATTCATCAGGGAACTCATATGGGGAAAACGGCACTAGAAACGTTATTAAAATGTCATTTCTATGTGCCATGGCTCTCTGCCATCACTCGAGCTGTCTGTGAGCAATGTTTAACCTGTGCTCCGAACAACCCGCAACATAAACCCACGTGGCCCCCAGGAATTCAGTAAGTAGTAGCCATGCCTTGTGAAAACTTACTTTTAGACTTCATCTAATTGGCCCATGCTGGAGGCTATCGGTACATGCCAGTGTGTGTTTGCACCTTTTCAGGGTGGGTTGAAGCTTTCCCCATCAAAACAGAAAAAGCACAAGTGATTATAGTACTGTTAAGAGATATTATCCACAGGTTTAGACTGCCTTTAACTTTAGAGTCAGACAATAAGCTGGCATTTGTAGCTGAAATAATGCAAGATTTAACAAAACTGTTAAAAAATAAACTGGAAGTTACATACAGCCTATCGGTCACAAAGTTCAGGAAAAGTAAAATGCATGAACCGGATACTCAAGCAGCTACTGAAGAAATATTGCCAAAAGACTCATCGGAAAAGAAATCAGGTTTTGCTTGTAGTCCTCCTCCAAGTCAGATGCACCCCCACCAAACAAACTCAGTATTCATCCCATGAGATTTTATTCAGTCGGCCTCCCCCAATCATAAGTCAAATTAAAGGAAACCTCTGAGAACTAGGGGAATTAACTTTAAGAAAACAAATGCGGCTGGGTGTGGTGGCTCACAACTGTAATCCCAGCACTTTGGGAGGCCAAGGCGGGTGGATCACAAGGTCAGGAGATCGAAACCATCCTAACACAGTGAAACCGCGTCCCTACTAAAAATACAAAAAATCAGCCAGGTGTGGTGGCAGGCACCTGTAGTCCCAGCTACTCGGGAGGCTGAGGCAGGAGAATGGCATGAGCCCGGGAGGCGGAGTTTGCAGTGAGCCGAGATCGCGTCACTGCACTCCAGCCTGGGCGACAGAGGGAAACTCCGTCTCAAAAAAAAAAAGAAAAAAAAGAAAAAAAGAAAAAGAAAAGAAAACAAATGTAAGCTTTAGGAATAGCCATGCAAGAGATCCGTGACTGGATACAGAAAAGAATGCCTATAAGTCTAATAACCCAGAACACCCCTTTAAACCTGGAGATTCTGTTTGGGTTAAAAAGTGGACTCCAACTTCTCTAGGACCCATAGGAGATGGGCCCTATACTGTGATCTTATCCACTCCCACTACTGTTAAAGTTGCAGGTGTTGTGCATTGGATCCGCCACAGTCGGCTGAAACCGACAACTCAAGACAAGTGGACCAGCCAGCAGGACCCAGATCATCCAACCCAGCTGATCCTGAGATGAGACCGAACTGCTGCTAAAGATGACCCCCTGCTCTGGTCACTCTAGAGTCCGACCAGCCTACACACGGCTGAAGCTTGAGGAAACAACAAGCCCTGCTCTAGTCACACACTGAAAGTTGACTAGTCTATGCACGGCCAAAGCTTGATGACTCATCAACCAAGTAAATGTAGTTAGAAATCTTAGGACTAGTAGTTTTCCTTGTAATATTAACTGTTTTAGTATTGTTCAGTCACTATTCTCAACCTCCTCCCCCAAGTAAGGACCTCTTCTGTCCTTACTAGATATGAATATACTGTACATTGTTTTGCTGTTGTTACCCACCTTAACCATGCTAGAAGAAACACCCATAGAAGGGTATTCCCATTGTACACATACTACATGGTCAGAAAACAGTATAACCAGGACTCTATTATACCATACTTACTATGAGTGTACAGGGACTTACCTAGGAACTTGTACTTACAATGAGATCACCTATTCAATTGATGACCCAGAAATGGCCAGCTACCTACGCGGAAAATAGGTCATGGAGTTACCGTATTCCTACTTACATGCTTAAGCGCATCATAAGGTTACAGGCAGGGCTTGAGATCATTGATAAAACAGCAAATGCATTAGATTTACCGGCCCAGCAAGCTACAAAAATGAGGAATGCTATCTATCAAAACAGATTAGCTTTAGACTACCTCCTAGCCCAGGACGGAGGAGTATGTGGAAAATTCAGTCTAACTAATTGCTGCCTGGAAATCAACAACAATGGAAAGACAGTTATGGAAATAACTGCAAGAATAAGAAAATTAACCCATGTTCCAGTTCAAAAGTAGAAAGGGTGGTCTCCAGTTCTCTCTTTGAAGGCTGTTTTTCATTTTTCGGAGGCTTCAAGACTTTAATAAGAGTGGTTCTGGCCATACTAGGAAGTTGCCTAATACTCCCTTGTCTCTTACCTCTCCTTGTTGGAAACATTCAATCAACTATAGAGGCAACAGTAGCTAGGCAAACTACCAGTCAGCTAAAGGCTCTATGTAAATACCAACCTCTGTCTAAAGAATAAAACTTGTCTCTTCATGCAAAATTAAATAATAGTGATGCCTCCTATTAAACTTCTTTTATAAAAGGCATCAAAGGGGGGAAACTGAGGCAGAAATTTAAAAATAAATATGCATTCATTCACTCCAAGAAAAGTAACAAGAAAGGCAAGGGTTAAAAAGAAAAGAACAAGTTTTCCTCTGCCTAGCAAGCTCACTTCAAGGTCGGTTATAAGATAAAGCTATTTGAGAAGCCAAGGCCAAAGGAATGGGCTCCAGACACCTCTCCCCTCCAGAACAAGGTTGAAGGGAAAAAAAAGAGAAAGACAAATTCCTTTACTGTTACTCCTTTCCCTGGCTTCTTAAGCATGATTATGTTTTACAAATGTCTGTATTTAGCCAGTTTTTGTTTTTCTTTTGACGCAGCTACAAGGCCACCAGCTATGCAAGGCCACAAATTATGCACTATATGATTAACTGGTTTTGTTTTACTTTTGTAAGTCCACTTATAAAAACCCTGCTCTTTGTTTAATGCTCAGCTTTTTGGATATGAATCCACTCAGCCAGTGCGTACCTTAAAATAAATACCCTCCAGTACTCTCAAATTGGTCTCTCCGTTCCTCAGTTTCCCACAACAAGATTACAGGCATGAGCCACCCCACCCGGC
The DNA here is from genome assembly GCF_001698545.2 of Rhinopithecus bieti. Lineage (NCBI taxonomy): Eukaryota > Metazoa > Chordata > Mammalia > Primates > Cercopithecidae > Rhinopithecus > Rhinopithecus bieti. The sequence goes on from NW_016811202.1 coordinate 916,265, forward strand.
CCATTTTAACCATTTGCAAATGGAGAATTCAGTGGTATTAGGTACATTTACATTGTTGTGCAACCATCACCACCATCCATCTACAGAACTCCTTTTATCTTGTGAAACTAAAACTCTATACCTATTAAACACTAACTCCTCACTCCTCCCTTCCCTCATCACTTGACAGCCATCCTTCTACTTTATGTCTCTATTCATAGGTATGAGCACCCCACACACACAAAAAATCGCTAATCTAAAAGGAAATGTCAAGTTTGGAACTTCTTAGGGCAAACTTGCCTCCCATTCTATTCAAACTTACCCCTCTGCTCTCTGAGATAAATGCATATCTCATTGCCTCCTTTGGAGAGGCTAATCAGAAACTCAAAAGAATGCAACCATTTGTCTCTTTTCTACCTATGACCTGGAACCCCCCTCCCTGCTTTGAGTTGTCCCGCCTTTCTGGACCAAACCGATGTTCATCTTACATATATTAAGTGATGTCTCATTTCTCCCTAAAATGTATAAAACCAAGCTATGCTCTGACTACCCTGGGCACATGTCATCAGGACCTCCTGAGACTGTGTCACGGGTGCGCATCCTCAACTGTGGCAAAATCAACTTTATTTTTTATTTTTATTTATTTTTTAGAGACAGAGTCTCACTCTGTCGCCCAGGCTGGAGTACGGTGACGCAATCTTGACTCACTACAACCTTCACCTCCCAGATTCAAGCAATTCTCGTGCCTCAGTCTCCCGAGTAGCTGAAATTACAGCCTTGCGCCACCACACCCAGTTAATTAGCAAAATAAATTTTCTAAATTAACTGAGACCTGTCTCAAATTACTGGGGTTAACATTTTGGTAACCACATAGGGACTCTGCGTGCAGGAACAATTGGACTTTGACAAATCTCCTACTGGTGTTTGGTATCAGCATAAGCTAATTTTATGCATACTTTGCTGAGGACTTCTCTGAGGATTTCCAGAGATTCCCCACTCTCCCTAAGTCTGGTTGAGATCTAAAGTTTATTTTGCTGTACAACTGCCTCTTTTTTTTTTGGAGTTTTACTTGCTTCCATGACAATGGCAGGTAATTCCTTTATGAGTTTGAGCTTGCTTCCAACAGAAAAGATGATTTTTTTTCCTGCTTCTAGGATGGTAGAGAGCAGTCTTCAGCCTGAGACCCATCCCTAGGGAAGTAGCTGAATTGAGGCTTAGTCTTGGCTAAAGTTAACAACCAGATGATCATAATTCTCCTTACCATTAAAGCATTCAGTAATCATGTAAGTTTATGATCATTTGTTTTGCTTAGCTGTTTGTCGTTGTTGTTTCTGTTTTTGTTGTTGTTTTGGTCTTTGTCCCATTAGGTTTGAGTGACTCTATAAAACTTGATCAAATCTGAAAGTTCCAAATTATGGGGAACAAGGCCTCTCAAATACATAAATTCCCCCCCCCCCCCCCCCCCCCCCTCCACACACACAAAAGGTGGTATGGTGGGGAGAAAACAGCCAGCAAAAGAAAAAAGAGGAAAGATTTTTGATTTTGAGTACTACACGGGCTTTATTTACAAGGCCACCTTTTAGCTAGCCAGGCCAATCTGAAAGAGCAATGGTTGTACTTCTGAAATAGCAGCAATTTTAAAAACAAAAGCAAACAAACAAACACAAAATAAAAAACAAAAAAATAAACGTGGGAACGGTGGCTGACGCCTGTAATCTCAGCACTTTGGGAGGCCAAGGCAGACTGATTGCCTGAGCTCAAGAGTTCATGACCACCCTCGGCAACATGGTGAAACCCTGTCTCTACTAAAATACAAAAAATCAGCCGGACATGGCAGTGTGCACCTGTAGTCCCAGCTACTCAGGAGGCTGAGGGAGGAGAATTGCTTGAACCCAGGAGGCAGAGGTTGTAGTGAGCTGAGATTACACCACTGTACTCCAGCCTGGGCAACAGAGAAAGACTCCATCTCAAAAAAAAAAAAACAAACAAACAAAGAAAGAAAAGAAAATGAAATACAAAAATTAGCTGGGCATGGTGGCACATGCCTAATCCTAGCTACTCGAGAAGCTGAGGCAGGAGAATCACTTGAACTTGGGGGCAGAGGTTGCAGTGAGCCGCGATCGTGCCATTGTACTCCAGCCTGGGCAACAGAGCAAGACTCCATCTAAAAAAAAAAAAAGAAAAAAAGAAAAGGAAAAGAAAAGAAAATGAAATGAAATAGCACCAATTTGTCTCAGTTGAAATATGGTAATGAGATTTAAAACTTCTTTTTTTAGAGGAGCTCATTTGTTAAAGTCAACTTAATTAAAAGCTAACATCCAAGATACGTATGTGTGTTTGTATTTAAAAGGTCTTAATGGTTTGTTTTTTTCTCTCCTATGACCTTGTTCTTTTGAGCAAGGTTTTTCTTCTCAGTTGACTTAATTCTGTTTTTTTCATTTGCTTCTGCTGTCTCTCCTTTCTCTTGCACCCTCTGCTGCATGAGGGACCTGAAATAGTTTAGCCTGGGTTCCTTTAAGAAAGTGGAGAAGGTGCCAAAAGTATAAACGGACAAGTTCATCTCAGCTTTTAAACTGTTTGCTTTTGTATTGTGTTACATGATTTATTGACTAAAATAGTTATTTGCAACAGAGGCTAGCCTTGGGTCTTTAAGGAATAGTGTATTCAACACTTAGAAATGTCTGTTTAAAAAAATTCCTCGGCGAGCGCTAGTGGCTCCCGCCCTGTAATCCCAGCCCACTTTTGGAGGCCGAGGAAACGGGCGGGACACAAGGGTCAGAGATCCGGAGACCATGGTTTGAAACCCCGTCTCTGACTAAAAAATACCAAAAAAAGTAAAGCGGGGGCGACAGGTGGCGGGGGCGCCTGTTCAGTTCCAGCTAACTCAGGAGGCTGGGCAGCAGAGGGAATGGACGTAAAACTCCGAGAGGCGGAGCTTTGCAAGTGAGCGAGAAGATCGCCGCCACCTGCACTTCCAGCCTGGGCCGACAGAGCGGAGGGGACTTCCGGTTTCAGGAAAAAAAGAAAAAAAAAAAAAAAAAAAAAATTCCTTCTTTAAGGGCAGTGTAAGAAATCTTGGTCTGGCCTCATAAATTTAATTATCCCCCTTTGGGAAACCAGGGAATTTGGTATAGGCTCTTGGCCCCTCAGAGGCTTTCAGAGAATCCCGGTTAAAAAAAAGATAGCCGTCTTAACCCCCCCGAAACAAATAAAATTGGCTCTCCTTATACAATCTATGATAGATTTTTATAATCTTTATTTTGATTTGACATCTATCTTTAATTCCCTCTAGCACACCAGACTATTTCCTCTCTGTACCTTATGATTGTAAATTCTGTTACTTGATTGCCACCTGAGTTGTTTCCATTTAATATGCAAATTGTAAGGCGTATTTAGCTATTTACTGCCCATAGGGTTGTGAAACAGGTTATCAAGAACCTGAAAGTCTAAGATTGAAAAAAAAAAGGTCTTTATGAATCCTACAGGATAACTTCTATCAGCAATGCCTTAATACATCTATGTATTTATGTTTGTGCAACACACATATTGTCACTATTGAACAATAATATAAAGACGCTATTAGATTGGCTTAAAAAAAACAAAAGCACTTAATCGGATACTAAAGAAAAAAGACCAGTCAAATGCTTTTTTTCAAGTTCATGAGATCTTAAAAAAATTAAAAAATATTTTTAATAATAAGCTGGATTAAAATTATTGGTAAATAAATATTAGAAATGTCTTAAGGAATTGCCAGCAATACATCCTTTGTTTGCATTTACTAATCAAGCAATTTTAATACTATATCGCCAGCCCCAGATACTCTAGGTGTCAAAATTTGGTATAGAGGTTACCAAAACGTATAAAACCAGCCCAAGACAGAATTATCTTTACTGGCTGTCAATCCTTTAATAAATAATACATTGATATTTGGTTTAATAAAATAGCTACATCTTGACATTTAGTAGATTGACCATGACTTCTTTTTTTTTTTTTTTTTTTTTTAGACAGGAGTTTTTGTCTCTTGTCCCAGGCTCGGAGTGCAGTGGCATGATCTTGGTCACTGCAACCTCCCACCTCCCATGTTCAAGGTGATTGCCTGCTCTCAGCCTCCCAAGTAGCTGGGTTACCATGGCATGCACCACCAAGCCTGGCTAATATTTGTATTTTAGTAGAACGGGTTTATTCTCCAGCATGGTCAGGCTGCCTCTCAAACTCCCCAAGCCTCACAGGTGATCCTGGCCCAGCTCTGGCCTCCCAAAGGTGGCTGGGGATTACAGGCGCCCATGCCCAGCCAGATACATACTTCTCTAATCCTGTGGTGTTAGGCGATCTAGTCCACAGGCGGTAACCGAAGATTTCCTTTGGGGAAGACAGTTACGTATTTTTGTTTCAAAGCTAAGGCTATAAACCAAGTTCCTAGTAAAGTTAGTTCAAGTCCATACCCAGGAAGACTGCACAAGGGACAGCTTGGAGTTTAGAAGCAAGAGAGTCACTTAGGGCAAATCTTTTTCACTGTCTCAGTTATAATTTTGCATGGCGGGTTCATAAATTAAGTGATGCTATCGCAGTTTCCATAAACCAATCTAGGTAAATGATTAAATAAAATATTAGATAATGTTCTAATAGGATAAATACTTAAACTAGTCATAATTAGAATCTAACAGTTATATAAATTAAATTATAGATATTTCATTATTTCAGGGTATTTTTTCAATTAAAAAACGGAAAACATTCTTTCTTAAAAAAAGTGTCCCTTTTAAAAACGTGAACAATTTTGTCTAATTCAAAGCTTATTTAAAGGTCATGTATAAAACAAAGTAAAAGGAGCCAGGAAATAAGAGAGGTATAAACAAAATTATAGAAAGAAATAGTTATTTTTTGGTCAGAAAGCTTAAAGAGAAATAATTTAAAAAAAAAAATTTTTTTTTTTTTTTGAGATGAGCCTGTCTCCCAGGCTAGAGTGAAGTGGCACAATCTTGGCTTGTTGCAACCTTCTTCCCACAGGGTTCAAGTGATTCTCCTGCCTCAGCCTCCTGAGTAGCTGGGATTATAGGTGCCTGCCACCACACCCGGCTAATTTTTGTATTTAAAGTAGAGATGGGGTTTTGCCATGTTGGCCAGGTTGGTCTCGAACTCCTGACTTGAGGTGATCTACTAGCCTTGACCTCTCAAAGTGCTGGGATTACAGGCATGAGCCACTATGCCCAACTGAGAAATAATTTTATATGAAAAATAATCTTGTGTGGTAAATTTAGACCAAGAATAAAATGAGTGGTTGTTTAAGAAAGAAAGATGTTCAGGACAAACCCGAAAGTCCAAGCATGTCATGAATGGTCTGTGTAAGTAACAATAAAAGGATTTACCTAAAAAAAAAAAAACAAAAATTTTCATATGATCAAGTTGTCTATAATTAAAGGAAAATTATAATGGGTTTTTCTAGACATTGGGTTTGATGTAATGAAACACACATGCTAAAGAATTCAACAATAAAATGTCCTTAAGGGATTGATTACTTCTTAATAAATTATAAAGATTTTAATTTTTTAACCCAAGGTTCAACTTTTATTTCATCATGCTGTTTTCAGTTTTCTTTCCCCTTTTAAAAGGTGCAAAATTATAACACTCTCCTTCAACTCATTTTCAGCTCATATACGGTGTTTTTTTTTTTCCTCAAGTTCTGTCTGTTGTGGCCTGATGCTAACAATATTTTCTTAAAGATCTAAAGGAAATGTTTTATTCCAACATAATTTTCCGAACACAGCAGAAGATCTTTTCTTTTGCCTTTTGGTAACTAGCTTAATAAATTTTACATTTTATCAAAATAACTCCTATGTTATTACTATTAAGTTTTGGTTTGCTTAGGAAAAAACTGAGATTAAAATTTATTTAATTAAGATTATTACATCCATAAATTAACCATTAATGTCAAAGGCACATTGATGCAAGACCAGAATATGTGTCACTGTGTCAGATTAACAAGATTATCTTGAAGCATTAACTCCTTAGTAAAGGTTATAAAAGGCTTGTGGAAGTTATATCTTACAATCTCTTACAATCAAGATTAAAATGTTATATAGAGTGTTTGTACAATTTTGAAAAACAAATTTAATTGGTTTCGTGCTGTTCTTTTTTTTTTAGTTTTTGAGATGAAGTCTGTCACCCAGGCTGGAGTGCAGTGGTGTGATCTCAGCTCACTGCAACCTTTGCCTCCTGGGTTTAAGTGATTCTCCTTCCACAGCCTCCTGAGTAGCTGGGATTACAGGAACCCACCACCATGTGTGGCTAATTTTGTTTGTTTGTTTTGTTATTTTGAGACACAGTCTGGTGCTGTCACCAGGCTGGACTGCAGTGGTGTGATCTTGGCTCACTGCGACCTCCGCCTCCTGGGTTCAAACGATTTTCCTACCTCAGCCTCCCAAGTAGCTGGGACTACAGGCCCATGCCAACAGGCCTGGCTGATTTTTTGTATTTTTTAGTAGAGACGGGGTTTCACCGTGTTAGCCAGGATGGGCTTGATCTGACCTTGTGATCCACCCGCCTTGGCCTCCCAAAGTGCTGGGATTAAATTTTTTGTATTTTTAGTAGAGACAGGGTTTCAGTATATTGGTCAGGCTGGTCTCGAACTCCTGACCTCCAGTGATCCAACCCCTCTTGGCCCCCCCAAAGTGCTGGGATTACGGTGTGAGCCACTGCACCCAGCCTGTGCTGTTTTTGTCAGGGCTTATTGTTTGGAAAATTAAATATCCTCTCTCAAAGAATGAAGGTTTTCACCTTTTCTTTGAAATCCTTGAGTTATCACTTTGGTTAAATGAATAACTTATTTACCAATGACCTGTGATTCTATTTTGTGATATCAACGAGTTTTAAACTTTGATATTTGACAAACTTTCCAAAATCAAATTATAAATTATGTCTTTTTCTGATTTAATTAATCCTTTAAGATATTATTAATAGGTTCCCTAAAGTCCAAAAATGACATATTTGCCTTATCTGGTATAAAAACTATACAGGAATCATTGTCACATACAAAATAGTGTTTGGTTTTCTTTGGGCTACATTTATACAAATATGTTACTGGTATATGTTCCAAAATTATGGGAAACTCCTATAATTATAACTTAGTGTACACAGTGAGAGACATTTAGTGATATAACTTACTGTACATTATCCATAATAATTATAATTCTTATGTTAAATTATTGTGTGCCACAGAGGTAACAAATGTCCTTGTCAATTGTGTCTTTGACTATGGCTGCTCTAAAACTGTCATCCACAGACAACTGTTGTCTTGTTTTGGCCCTCTTTAGAAGGTGGTTTTATAATCAGCTACAGAACTCTAACAGGTGTTCTTAAATGTAGGTTTCTGATAACTTTGGAATTTGTGACATTAGAATAGAGGAAAAAAGAAACTTTTAGGACTCTTATGGAGAGCTGAAATGTTCATGAATATCAAGCAGAACAGGAGTTAATTGCATAAACTGAACTGATAGAAGACTAAAGTAATCTTTTTGACTTTTGCTTTAAATGTTGCTGATTGTTTTTTTTTTCAGAGTCAAGGAAACTTTTCTTTTGAGCTATTGACAGCTTTTAACAATTTAGTATACTCCTATGACTAAAATTTGGTGCATATTTGTTTCTCTCTACCTGATTTCTCCAGAACTTGCAAACTATTTTTGAGTATGCTTCACTTATGGCAATACAGTAATTTGTACAAGTATAGTAAGAATCTGTTTTCATTTTGCAACAAGACAAAAAAGGAGAAACTGGTTATTTTACCAAGGTTCTGACTGTAATAGTGTGCTTTCCTTTAAGGAATCAAACTTGACTTATGGAAGTCAATAAAGCTCCTTGCGGAAACTGGCTTCATACCTTCCCTGTACAGCGTTCCTGACCTGTGATAAGTAAAGAATGTCAGTTTCTGACAGGCCCAGGAGCCCCAAGTTTACTTTGGAACCTCAAAAGCAGAGGATCATCCAACTTATAGGTATTTAATGGCACAAATCCATGACTGGTCTCAGCTTTAAATAAAGGTCTTAGCTGGGTGCAGGGACTCACGCCTGTAATCCCAGCACTTTGGGAGGCTGAGGCAGGTGGATCATTTGAGGTCAGGAGTTTGAGACCAGCCTGGCCAACATGGTGAAATCCTGATTCTACTAAAAGCACAAAAATTAGCTGGGCATGGTGGCATGCACCTATAGTCCCAGCTATTTGGGTGGCTGAGGCAGGAGAATAGCTTGAACTTGGAAGGCAGAAGTTGCAGTGACCCCAGATGGTGCCACCGTACTCTAGCTTGGGGACAGAGTGAGACTGCATCTCAAAAAAGAAATTATAAAAAATTTCAAAGATCTTATTTGGGATTCCTTCTATAGAACAAAGTTCCATCAAAGCCAATTTAAAAGTGTATTTGAAAAATAATTATTCTTGCTGTATTGTATACAAATAATTAGGCCAAGTATAATAAAGCAAATCAAATTACTAAAGACATCACTTGTGTTTAGTAAAAATGGGAAACTAGAGAAAGAAAAATTATGTTTTGAAAACTGTGGTACACCTGTTGTTAGATTCTAGTCTTGCCTAATGTTTTTCAATTTTCATTATTGTGGTACTATTTGGACAGAATTCTAATTTTTTTGTAGCTACATGTATTTGAAATAAGGTTTTCAACCTTTTCCCCCATTTTTTCTAGTTTGAAGTCATGGAAAACTAAGCTGTGCTTTCTTTTTATTATTTTTGAGAGAGAGTCTTGCTCTGTCACCCAGGCTGGAGTGCAGTAGCACGATCTCAGCTGACTGCAACCTCTGCCTCCTGGGTTNTCCTCTCTCAAAGAATGAAGGTTTTCACCTTTTCTTTGAAATCCTTGAGTTATCACTTTGGTTAAATGAATAACTTATTTACCAATGACCTGTGATTCTATTTTGTGATATCAAGTGTTTTAAACCTTTGATATTTGACAAACTTTCCAAAATCAAATTATAAATTATGTCTTTTCTGATTTAATTAATCCTTTAAGATATTATTAATAGGTTCCCTAAAGTCCAAAATGACATATTTGCCTTATCTGGTATAAAACTATACAGGAATCATTGTCACATACAAAATAGTGTTTGGTTTTCTTTGGGCTACATTTATACAAATATGTTACTGGTATATGTTCCAAAATTATGGGAAACTCCTATAATTATAACTTAGTGTACACAGTGAGAGACATTTAGTGATATAACTTACTGTACATTATCCATAATAATTATAATTCTTATGTTAAATTATTGTGTGCCACAGAGGTAACAAATGTCCTTGTCAATTGTGTCTTTGACTATGGCTGCTCTAAAACTGTCATCCACAGACAACTGTTGTCTTGTTTTGGCCCTCTTTAGAAGGTGGTTTTATAATCAGCTACAGAACTCTAACAGGTGTTCTTAAATGTAGGTTTCTGATAACTTTGGAATTTGTGACATTAGAATAGAGGAAAAAAGAAACTTTTAGGACTCTTATGGAGAGCTGAAATGTTCATGAATATCAAGCAGAACAGGAGTTAATTGCATAAACTGAACTGATAGAAGACTAAAGTAATCTTTTGACTTTTGCTTTAAATGTTGCTGATTGTTTTTTTTTTCAGAGTCAAGGAAACTTTTCTTTTGAGCTATTGACAGCTTTTAACAATTTAGTATACTCCTATGACTAAAATTTGGTGCATATTTGTTTCTCTCTACCTGATTTCTCCAGAACTTGCAAACTATTTTGAGTATGCTTCACTTATGGCAATACAGTAATTTGTACAAGTATAGTAAGAATCTGTTTTCATTTTGCAACAAGACAAAAAAGGAGAAACTGGTTATTTTACCAAGGTTCTGACTGTAATAGTGTGCTTTCCTTTAAGGAATCAAACTTGACTTATGGAAGTCAATAAAGCTCCTTGCGGAAACTGGCTTCATACCTTCCCTGTACAGCGTTCCTGACCTGTGATAAGTAAAGAATGTCAGTTTCTGACAGGCCCAGGAGCCCCAAGTTTACTTTGGAACCTCAAAAGCAGAGGATCATCCAACTTATAGGTATTTAATGGCACAAATCCATGACTGGTCTCAGCTTTAAATAAAGGTCTTAGCTGGGTGCAGGGACTCACGCCTGTAATCCCAGCACTTTGGGAGGCTGAGGCAGGTGGATCATTTGAGGTCAGGAGTTTGAGACCAGCCTGGCCAACATGGTGAAATCCTGATTCTACTAAAAGCACAAAATTAGCTGGGCATGGTGGCATGCACCTATAGTCCCAGCTATTTGGGTGGCTGAGGCAGGAGAATAGCTTGAACTTGGAAGGCAGAAGTTGCAGTGACCCCAGATGGTGCCACCGTACTCTAGCTTGGGGACAGAGTGAGACTGCATCTCAAAAAAGAAATTATAAAAAATTTCAAAGATCTTATTTGGGATTCCTTCTATAGAACAAAGTTCCATCAAAGCCAATTTAAAAGTGTATTTGAAAATAATTATTCTTGCTGTATTGTATACAAATAATTAGGCCAAGTATAATAAAGCAAATCAAATTACTAAAGACATCACTTGTGTTTAGTAAAATGGGAAACTAGAGAAAGAAAATTATGTTTTGAAAACTGTGGTACACCTGTTGTTAGATTCTAGTCTTGCCTAATGTTTTCAATTTTCATTATTGTGGTACTATTTGGACAGAATTCTAATTTTTTTGTAGCTACATGTATTTGAAATAAGGTTTTCAACCTTTTCCCCATTTTTTCTAGTTTGAAGTCATGGAAAACTAAGCTGTGCTTTCTTTTATTATTTTTGAGAGAGAGTCTTGCTCTGTCACCCAGGCTGGAGTGCAGTAGCACGATCTCAGCTGACTGCAACCTCTGCCTCCTGGGTTAAAGCAATTTTCCTGCCTCAGCCTCCTGAGTAGCTGGAATTATAGGCACCTGCCACCACACCCAGCTAATTTTTGTATTTTAGTAGAGATGGAGTTTCACTATGTTGGCCAGGCTGGTCTCAAACTCCTGACCTCAAGTGATCCACCTGCCTTGGCCTCCCAAAATGCTGGGATTATAGGGGTGAGCCACCATCTCCAGACTAAGTTTTGCTTTCGTTTTTATTTATTTATTTTTATTTTTTTCAGACAGAGTCTCACTCTGTCACCCAGGCTGAAGTGCAGTGGGGCAATCTCAGCTCACTGCAATCTCCACTTCCTGGATTGAAGCGATTCTCCTGCCTCAGCCTCCCGAGTAGCTGGGATTACAGGTGTGCACCACCATGCCCAGCTAACTGTGCTTTCTTAAAGCCCTGCAAACTGAAGCCAGACAACTTAAATTTCAGAAGAAAATAACAGCAATCTATTTACACACATAAGCCACTTTCATACTTGCCTATTGATGTATGGACTTCAGAGTAATCCAGCCTGTAATGATTTTCCAGGATTGTTCTTTTGTTTATTGTTTTTCTCCCTTGCTCCCCGTTTTCTTTTCACAGGACATGAGACTTCACAATCTTCTAAAAATGAACTTTCCTAATAACTCAGGACCTACTCGTCTAGGAGTAAACCATCCTAGCCATGACAGATCAGACGAAACCTGAGACCACAAACTCATTTTCTCCTAAAATGCTTTTTCCAAAAGATTTTAAAAAAGGAAAGTGAGAAATGTGAAAGGAAAATATCTTATGTCCCCCAAATCACTAAACTAAAGGGAAAAGTCAAACTGGAAACTGCTTAGGGCAAATCTGCCTCCCATGCTATTCAAAGTCACCCCTCTGCTCACTGAGATAAAAACATATCTGACTGCCTCTTTTGAGGAGGCTAATCAGAAACTTAAAAGAATGTAACCATTTTTCTCTTATGTACCTATGAACTGGAAGCCCCCTTCCTGCTTCAAGATGCCATGCCTTTCCAGACCGAACCAATGTTCTTCTTATGTATATTGATTGATGTTTCATGACTTCCTAAAATGTATAAAACCAAACTGTGCTCTGACCACCTTGGGTAAATGTCATCAGGACCTCCTGAGGCTGTGTCATAGGCATGCGTCCTCAACCTTGGCGAAATAAACTTTCCAAATTAACTGAGACATGTCTCAGATTTTTGGAGTACATATCTGATAAAACACAATGAGAAAAATGTGGCATCAGTTCTGTGATATTCCTGCTAAAGATGCATACCCTGTGAGGCTGCATTGAGCCGCCATCACACACCCCTGCACTCCAGCCTTGGCAACACAGTGAGACCCTGTCTCCAAAAAAAAAAAAAAAAAAAAAAAAAAAAAAGACACTTCACCTACTATCTAGGAAACATTAAACAAACCCAAACTCAAGGAGGTTTTACAAAATAACTGATCTGTAACCTCAAAATTGTCCAGGTCATGGAAGTCAAGGAAGAGCTGAGGAACTTCTCTAGATTGAAGGACACTCATGAGACATGACACTAAATGCAATGTGCAATTCTGAATTGGATCCTTTTGCTAAGAAGTACAATGTTGAGACAATTGGCAAAACTTGAATGGGATCTGAGGAGTAGATGGTGGTAACAATGTTAATTTCCTGATTTTGATAGTCTTATTATGGCTATGTAGGACACAGTTGTTTAAGAAAATACACCCTAAAATGTTCTGAGTAATTAGGCATAGTATCAACAACTAATTTTCAAACGGTTCAGGAAAAAAAATTTTTTGTACTATACTCGCAACTTTTCTGAAAGCCTGAGATTATTTCAAGATAAAATATTTTTTAAATGCAATTACTTAAATTCTTCCCATGTTTCTGCCCACGTAAACGTCAATCCGAAGGACATGCCTTCAGAAGCTTTTTTTTTTTTTTTGAGATGGTGTCTCACCGTGTTGCCCAGGCTGGAGTTTAGTGGCACAATCTTGGCTTGCTGCAACCTCCACCTCCCGGGTTCAAGCGAATCTCTTGCCTCAGCTTTCCGAGCAGCTGGGACTACAGGCGTGTGCCAACACGCCTAGCTAATTTTTGTATTTTTAGTGGAGACAGGGTTTCACCATGTTGGCAAGGCTGGTCTCGAACTCCTGACCTCAGGTGATCCACCCACCTCGGCCTCCCACAGTGCTGGGATTACAGGTGTGAGCCACTGCGCCTGGCACAGAAGCTCTTAAATGCTTTATCTCCTTGCAGATGTTAATGAAATGCAATTCTGAATTTTGGCGGGTTGTTTTTTTCTTCATTTCTGTCTTATCTGAAGCTTCAGTGCAAAATCCATGATTATTGAACTATCACCTATTTTACCTCCATTTTTACATATTAAACCTTATTAAGCACTACTATGTGCTGGGCCATGTACTAAATCTTTTTCAGGCATTATTTCTTTTAACCTTGATCTCTTGCTACTTCCCCCCTTCATACTCCAGCCTAGAGCACGGGGACTCCTGTGGGCTTTCTCTCTGCATGTTTGCAAAATGCAGTGCCTCTGCCTCTCTTTTTTCTCCCTCTTGTCTTCACTCCTTAACTCCTATTTATTCTTCAGGTTTCAGCTAGGATGACACTTCCTCCAAGGAGCCTTGCCTTAAGTCTGAGTGGGGGCCCCTCCCTGTGCCCAGGCCTCTCTTCTTTTACCATTGTACTTTTACACTATATTTTAATTTTCTGTTTTCTCTTCTGTTCCCTCTTCTATGCTTATTCAAGAGCAAGGACTGTTTTTACTGCTGTTTTACCAAAGCTATCAGAGGCCTTCATCCATGATGTCACTCTCAAGAGATTTTAATTAGTGATTTCTTGCTTCTGAAAATAGGAAGGTTGATTTGATGTAAAATATCCAATCACTAGTAATTAATTACGTTAATTTTGCCCTTGTTCTTTAATTAAAACAATGTCCAAAGTCCTTTTAATGACAACGTGTATTACGATGATACTAAAATTTCTTACCAAAGTCCAAAACACTGGTTTTCTACATGACTCTTCCAGGTAAAAGTGAGTTATCAGCAGAGCAGTAAATAAAATACATTCACATTAATCCTCAAGTGACTTCTAATCTAGGGGAGCACTGAAAGGGTTACATTCATAGGATTGATTTAAAGGCAACTTCTATAAACAGCAGTGACTTAAAAATAATTCTAATTTACTCTAAATTCTTTCTGGCCAGGCAATTAACACAGGAAAGAGAAAAGGTCTTGATTTTCTACTAATTTGTGTCTTGCAAAAGAATTTTTTTTTTCCTTGAGACGGAGTCTCTGTTGCTCAAACTGCAGTGCCGTGGCGCTATATTGGCTCACTGCAACCTCCACCTGAATTAATTTTTTTAATTCAGAAAACATCTATTGGCACCACAGAAATCTTGGAGTTACAATAAAAGTGAACTCTATGTTATAAAAGGACAAGTCGAGATTGGTGAGCAAAGCTGAAAAAACCAGCAAGAACACCTTCCAAGTCCTCTACCACTTGAAGTTAACGATTCCCTTCATTTTTGTTCCTCTCTCCCTCCCCTCCAGCCCCATGAAACATGGACTTGCAGTCCACAGAGTCCAGTGGAGGCGCTGAGCAGCTGGAGAGTGACCCATTACACTGTGCCATTAGCACAGAATTGTTCTAGGCTGGGGTCTGAGGAAACCGACATTCTCTTCCACTCTGCACCCACAATAGGCCACCGCAGGGGACCAGCTGCTGGGACTCAAGAGCCGTGGACTCTGGCTGCTGGAACCTGCTGTTTCCACTGTAAGCTACCATATAGTGAACATTTTCTACGTATTGGGAACCGTTGTAAGTGGCTTTCATGTTCTGTTTTTGTTGTTGTTGTTGTTGTTTTTGAGACGGAGTTTCGCTCTTGTTGCCCAGGCTGGAGTGCAATGACGCGATCTCGGCTCACTGCAACCTCTGCCTCCTGGGTTCAAGCGATTCTCCTGCCTCATCCTCCCGAGTACCTGGGATGACAGGCATGGGCCACCATACCCGGCTAATTTTGTATTTTCAGTGTAGACGGGGTTTCTCATGTTGGTCAAGCTGGTCTCGAACTCCCGACCTCAGGTGATCCGCCCGTCTCGGCCTCCCAAAGTGCTGCGATTACAGGCGTGAGCCACCGCGCCCAGCCGAGCCTGGTTTGTTGTTGTTGTTGTTTCTAAAAACAGCGTCTCACTCTGTGGCCCAGGCGCGGGGTGCAGTGGCGAGATCTCGGCTCACCGCAGTCTGGAACTCCTGGGGTCTCCAGTTACCTGTTGTTTCCTCTTCACGTAGGAAGAGTGCATGTAACAGTAAGACACAACTCTTTCATATTATAGGTAAAGAGTTTATGCCAAAGGTTATAGATAACAGTCACACGCCAAAACTAGGCTACAATTCGAAGAATCACCGCTCAAGTTCTGGAAAAAAGAGGTGATAGTTGAACAACACTGTGAAGGTAATCGATGCCACTGAAACACGCTTTAACTGGTTAAAGTGGCGAATTTTGCCTGGCATATATTACCACCATTTTTAGCAATGTTTTTTTGGCAGGTGAAGAAAAGCAAGGCTCCAGGAGGCCCTGCGCACCGGTCTACGCCCACTAACTCACCCGCCCCCTGCGCCGTGTCTCCCTTCTCAATTTCAGTCGCCCCATTGATAAAAACGAGGTGGCTATCTGAGGTGGCCTTTAGCGGTCTTTCCAGCTCCACGGTTTTACAGTCTGGAGCCGGTAAAGAAAAACTCCAAGGTCCTCACTTCAAAGCAACCGTCGGAGCCCCGCCGCGCCGCTCCTCTCCGCCCCGGGGTCCGAGAGCGGCCGCCCGCAGGGGCGCAGAGGCCGCAGCACGCGTGCGCAGTGGGCACCAAGAGCGCTGCGTCGTCCACGCCGCGCCCGGCCCTCCGCCGCCGCACCCGCCTGCAAGGCCCTGAGGGAGGCGGCGGAGGGCGGAGGGCGAGTGCGCTGAGGACGAGTGCGCGGCGGGCTCGGCTGACCGTTGGCCCCTCGGCCGGCGCCCTAGCCGACCTCCCCTCGCCGCCGCGCGCCTCCCCGCCTCCCCGGCTCTGGTTCCAACACCCCAGCCCCGAGCTAGGGAGGCGGGGAGAACTCCCCAAGTGTGCCGCCCCGGGGCCTCCCGCTCGTCCCGCCCCGAGGGGCGTGAGGAGGGGAGGGGCTGCGGACTTCGGACTCGGGCCTGGAGACTGCCTCCTACCCAGAGCGGGAGCCCGCAACCCGCTCAGGCGGCGACAGAGCCATGTCGCCGCTGCTGGGGCTCCGGCCCGAGCTGCAGGACACCTGCACCTCTCTGGGACTGATGCTGTCGGTGGTGCTGCTCATAGGGCTGGCCCGCGTGGTCGCCCGGCAGCAGCTGCACAGGCCGGTGGCCCACGCCTTCGTCTTGGAGTTTCTAGCCACCTTCCAGCTCTGCTGCTGCACCCACGAGCTGCAACTGCTGAGCGAGCAGCACCCTGCGCACCCCACCTGGACGCTGACGCTCGTCTACTTCTTCTCGCTGGTGCATGGTCTGACTCTAGTGGGTACATCCAGCAACCCGTGCGGCGTGATGATGCAGATGATGCTGGGGGGCATGTCCCCAGAGACGGGCGCGGTGAGGCTATTGGCTCAGCTGGTTAGTGCCCTGTGCGGCAGGTACTGCACAAGCGCCCTGTGGAACTTGGGTCTGACCCAGTATCACGTCAGCGAGAGGAGCTTCGCTTGCAAGAATCCCATCCAAGTCGACTTATTCAAAGCGGTCATCACAGAGGCCGTCTGCTCCTTTCTTTTCCACAGCGCTCTGCTGCACTTTCAGGAGGTCCGAACCAAGCTTCGTATCCACCTGCTGGCTGCACTCATCACCTTTTTGGTCTATGCAGGTTTGTCATTCCCACTAAATACTTGGCACTTCCAGAGCCTCTATGACATGAGGCTGTAAGTTCTTTACTAAAATACATTTGAAACCCTCTATCACGCTATGATGTAAATGCTGGAATCCCCGTTATTCTAACCATTTTGCAGCCCGTTCTTAACCAGTAGGGCCGACACATAGCGCCTTTATGCAGTGCTTTTTTGAACACCCAGAGAAAGGAGCCACCTCTGTGCTGAAACAGATATTGTGAGATATTGCCAGGGGTTCACATATCCTACAAGGGGTTTGTTTTAATGGTAGAAAGGAAAGATAACTTATTTATGCCAAGGTGCTATTGATCCTTTCGGATACTCTTACTGAAAAATGATCCTGGCTTTACAAAGTTCCTTTCGATTTAAAACACAAGGCACATGATTTGTTAGTGTAACAGCGGAGAGTAGGAATTTTGTAGTTCCATTCTAGTCCTATAAATTACTTAAAGTCATTTCTTATTTCCTTAATTCATTTTGAGTTACGAAATTTCTTATTTTAATCATTCATTTTGAGTTATACATGAACTTTTAAGTGACCTATCAAGAAAATGTGTTTAAATGAAAACTTGCTTCAAATTAAAATGCTTTTAAAATATAACTCCTGAGAAATCTGTTGATTTCTTTTAAACCATTTGTTTACTTTGAAAGATCTCAGATGCAGTGGGCAATCTAGTCCTAAATGGGAGGAGGAAATCCAAAACACAAGTATTTAATGATGAAATGTGTCATGTTAAATGCGTACAACAGAATATATTTATTGTGGCTACATCTAAATTATAAAAGACTGGAGGCAGAAATTACAACAAAGGAAATTTGTGGTAATAGTTATCTTCTGCCCATTAAAAGTGAAACCATGACTAGAAGCAAACTTCAAGATTATAAGGACTCCTAAACATGTACTTGACCTTCTAGGGTAAAAATGAAAGCCTTCAGCCGGGCGCGGTGGCTCACACCTGTAATCCCAGCACTTTGGGCGGCCGAGGTGGATGGATCACCAGAGGTCAGGAGTTTGCGACCAGCCTGGCCAACATGGTGAAACGCTGTCTCTACTAAAAATACAAAAAAAAATTTAGCCGGGCGTGGTGGCGGGCGCCTGTAATCTCAGCTACTCGGGAGGCTGAGGCAGGAGAATTGCTGGAAACCGGGAGGCGGAGGTTGCAGTGAGCGGAGATCGCGCCCTTGTACTCCAGCCCGGGCAACAACAGTGAGAATCTGTCTCAAAAAAAAAAAAAAAAAGAAAGAAAGAAAGAAAAGAAAGAAAGAAAGCCTTCCCAATCAATTTCCCCTTCTTTAGGTGTAGTGCCACTTTTTAAGTAGGCATAAATGGAAATAAGTGGTGTAGGAGAGTGAAAGGGACCGGGCGCGGTGGCTCACGCCTGTCATCCTAACACTTTGGGAGGCCAAGGCGGGTGGATCGCTTGAGCCCAGGAGTTCGAGACTAGCCTGGGCAACACAGAGAAATCCCATCTCTACAAAAAATACAAAAATTAGCCGGGCGTGCTGGTGCGCACTTGTAGTCCCAACTACTTGGGAGGATCACCTAATTCCAGGAGGTTGAGGCTGTGGTGAGCTGTGATAGTACCACTGCACTCCAGCCTGGGTTATAGAGACCCTGTCTGTCTCAAAAGAAAAAAAAAAAAAAAAAAAAGTGACAGGTACAGGCATATTTGAGGGATTGGTGAGTAGTTGCTTATTTATTGAAGTGTTAGATTTTAGCTAAAGCAGAAACATCCCCTGTATATGAACAAAATTGTCACTGCAAAAAAGTTATGCCATGGTTTACCTCTGTATTTCTACAATTAAAAGCAGTAAAACTTAAAAGAATTTTAAATCAATAGAACATCAACTACAGTTGGATTTTCAAAACCTATGTTCCTCTTCCCTCTCTTGATTAGCCTGAAGTTGATATTCTTTCTCTACTTTTAATACATATTTATGATTCCATAGATAATACTGTATAAGCCATTCCCTATTTTATCAGTGACAAAAAATTTGAGAGAAGAGACACAGATAATATTTGGAGTTATAGATCCAGTCATAGATATAAGGAAAGTTATTAGAAGGAATCTGTAAAGTATCAACTTAAGAGATCAAAAATACTGCCCTTTTTTTCTTGAAATGAGGGTACTAATTGATGTGGGAGAGGGAGAGTATAAAGGGATCACTAGAGCAGTGGTCCTCTCTGTATTAAAATCACCTGGGGAGCTCTTTAAACATGCTTACTTATTCTGGGCTCACAGATTAAAATCCAATTGCTCTGGCAAGGGGCCTAGGCAGTGACGTATGTTAAACCTTCACAGGTGATCCCATTATGAAACCAAGGTAAAGAAGCACTGCTTTAGGAGTCTAGACCTGCACTGTGCAATTCAGTAGCCACTAGCAGCATGTGGTTATTTACACTTAAATTAACTGAAATTAGATTCAAAGTAGCCACATTTCAAGTGGTCAGTTGTCAAATTGTGATGTAGCTAGTGGCTAAAGTATTGGACAGTGCTAGACTCTGTTTGCCTGGGTAGAACAAAATAGACAATTTTTTTTTTTTCAATTTTTTTTTTTTTTTTTTTTTTTTTTTGAGACGGGAGTCTCACCTCTGTCGTCCCAGGCTGGGAGTGCAAGTGCCAGATCTCCAGCCTCACTGCAAGCTCTGCCTCCTGGGTTCACGCCATTCTCTCTGCCTCAGCCTCCCGAGTAGCTGGGACTACAGGCGCCCGCCACCTCGCCCGGCTAGTTTTTCTATTTTTAGTAGAGACGGGGTTTCATAGTGTTAGCCAGGATGGTCTCGATCTCCTGACCTCGTGATCCGCCCGTCTCGGCCTCCCAAAGTGCTGGGATTACAGGCTTGAGCCACCGCGCCCGGCCCGACAATTGTTGATTACTACTAGTTACAGAAATTTATAATGCAGTATGATCTTCCCTTTTTTTGTTTTCTGCCAATATAAGGGAGATAAGAATATTCAGTTGTCAGCTGTTACAGGCCAAGCATTTTGCTAGGTAATTTATGAGAGTTATCTTAATTAATCCTTACAAGAACCCATCGATGAATACATTCTTCCCATTTTAAGTAAAGTAAGTGAGGCCCAGAAAAGTGAAATGACTTGTCCAAGCTTACATAACTAGACTGTGCTAGAACCATGGTTCCAAATGGCACTAAAGCTCATACAGATTCATTATCAGCATTTCCACAGTGTGCTCCTCAAAAGTTACAAAACTAGACACAATTGAATATATTCAGCCATAAAAAGAAATGAGTTATGATATATACTACAACATGAATGAACCTCAAAAATATTATGCTAAGCAAAATAAGCCAGACACAGTAAGACAAATACTGTGTGGCTCTACGTACACAAAATGTCTAGAATAGGTAAATTCATAGAGACAGAAAGTAGAATAGAGTTACCAGGGACTGTGGGGAGGAGGGAGGAATGGGGACTTACTGTTTAATGGGTACAAAGTTTCTGTTTATGTTATGAAAACCTTTCAAAATGGTGCTGCTGGTGAAACAGCATGGTGAATGTAATACCAATAATACACTTAAAAATGGCTAAAATGGCATACTTTATGTTATATATATGTTTCACCACAATTTATACAATTTTTAAATTACAAAATGATGTTCCCAAATAAATTTGGCAGACACTGGATTAAACAGGTTTTCTAATTTTAAGACTTCATAGAGCCTTTACTATGCTTCTATGTATTGTGAAACTCCAAGAGGAGGATTTGGAGCACAGTTTTTCAAACTTATGAGATCGTCTTGTCTAGGAGCATATAGCAGAAGAGAACATACTTTGGGAAATGCTGCACTAAGCCCCATCTCTCCCTTTCATTTTCTATGGCTATAAGTCATAACTTTGGAACAGAGTTGTTACAAATAGGACTGTCTTGGGACAGTTGGCTAAGTCAGGCATCATTACAAGTTATTTTGAATGTCTTTTTTAAACTTCTAACATACTGCAAGTACAGATTTGACAAAGGTGCATATTGGGAGATTTCTTTAATCATTTGCATTTTAAGGGCAGTCAGAAGTCACCAATACAGAGTACATCAAAATAACTGATTATGTATTTTAGGATTACAGAACATAAGCGTCCAGCAACATAGCCACAGGCTCCTAGGATAGCCAGTGACCAAGTGTCTGTGTATTTATTGATTTAGCACCCCAAATTTTGATGGACACATGGAGCCTCAGTTATGTCATTACCATGTATCATGTATTAACTGGCTCCCCTAATAGTGTAAAAAAAAAAAAAAGAAAAAGCTGTGTGGTTTATTAACATATTAGAGCTATAAACTGTTAATCAGATTTCAAGCAGATCTTTCTTTGGGTTCTGGAAAAAGTTAGTTCAATGAACAGTTTGAGAGAGCTGCATTCATTTTTATGCATAATTAGATATTGAAAAACATGTGGGCTGGGTGCGGTGGCTCATGCCTATAATCCCACCACTTTGGGAGGCCAAAGCAGGTGGATTACCTGAGGTCAGGAGTTTGAGACCAGCCTGACCAACATGGAGAAACCCCACCTCTACTAAAAATACAAAATTAGCTGGGCATGCTGGTGCATGCCTATAATCCCAGCTACTCAGGAGGCAGAGGCAGGAGAATTGCTTGAACTGGGAGGCAGAGGTTGCAGTGAGCTGAGATTGCGCCATTGCACTCCAGCCTGGGCAACAAGAGCAAAACCATCTCAAAAAAAGAAAAAAAGAAAGAAAAACATCTGTTATTTTACACGTGTCAATTGTCTTTATTACCGCATACTGTTCATTTCTTTCATAGAATTTTAAATTATATTGTTTTCTGACACAACGCCTGTTTTCCTCTACCAGATGATAAGCTTTGAGTCTATAGACCACATTTGTTTTATTTGTCATAACGTATATCAAGATCTTAGCATAGGACCTGGTACAAAGTAAATAGTATTTTAAGAATAAGTGAACAAACTAGCAAATATTCTGTTTACTCTAAAAACTTGTATAGAAAGAAATAATATGGCAGGTGCGGTGGCTCACACCTGTAATCCCAGCACTTTGGTAGGCTGAGGCGGGCAGATCACCTGAGGTTGGGAGTTTGAGACCAGCCTGACCAACATAGAGAAATTCCCTGTCTCTACTAAAAATACAAAATTAGCCAGACGTGGTGGTGCACACCTGTAATCCCAGCTACTAGGGAGGCTGAGGCAGGAGAATTGCTTGAACCCGGGAGGTGGAGGTGGGAGGATCCCCTGAGTCCTGGAGGTGGAGGTTGCAGTGAGCCAAGATCATGCCACTGTACTTCAGCCTGAGCAACAGAGCAAGACTCAGTCTCAAAAAAAAAAAAAAAAAGAGAGAAGGGAACATATGTTCTTTTTAAATAGGAGCTATTATCAATTTACAAATGAAAAACACCTTCAAAGGTCCAAAATTTATTTTGTTATGCCAGTATAATATAGTGGTTAAGGCTGGGTGTAATGGCTCATGCCTGTAATCCCAGCACTTTGGGAGACGGAGGCGGGTGGATCACCTGAGGTCAGGAGTTCAAGAACAGCCTGTTGATTCATAATCTGAATCAACATGACCACCCATAGCCTATTCATTAGCGTCATTACTCTACTATTCTTTAACCAATTCAATGCCAACATGGTGAAGCCCCGTCTCTCCTAAAAATACCAAAATTAGCCTGGCATGGTGGCGGTCGCTTGTACTCCCAGCTACTTGGAGGCTGAGGCAGTAGAATTGCTTGAACCTGGGAGGCAGAGGTTGCAGCAAGCTGATATCACACCAGTGCACTCCAGCCTGAGCAACAAAGTGAGACTATGTCTCAATTAAAAAAAAAAAAAAATTATATATATATATGTATATATATATGTGTATATATATGTATATATATGTGTGTGTGTGTGTATATATATGTGTGTATATATATGTGTGTGTATATATATATGTGTGTGTATGTGTGTGTGTGTATATATATGTGTGTGTGTGTGT
>NW_016811202.1:941688-984003 GCF_001698545.2 Rhinopithecus bieti
TTACAGGCATGAGCCACCATGCCTGGCCACACCTGGCTAATTTTTTTTTCTTTTATCTTTTTCCTCCGGAGTAGCTGGGATTACAGGCACCTGCCACCACACCCACTAATTTTTTTAAAAAATATTTTATTTTTTAAAAAAATTATACTTTAAGATCTTGCTAGTTCTTTGCTACAATAAACAATCTTGTAGAGCTGCGTGCAGTGGTTCCTGTAATCCCAGCACTTTGGGAGGCTTAGGCGGGTGGATCACGAGGCCAGGAGATCAAGGCCATCCTGACTAACACAGTGAAACCCCGTCTCTACTAAAAATACAAAAAATTAGCTGGGCGTGGTGGTGGGCGCCTGTAGTCCCAGCTACTTGGGAGGCTGAGGCAGGAGAATGGTGTGAACCTGGGAGGCGGAGCTTGCAGTGAGCCAAGATCTCGCCACTGCACTCCAGCCTGGGCGACAGAGCGAGACTTTGTCTCAAAAAAAAAATATATATATATATATAGTGTATATGTCTTCTCATACACAAATACCAGTGTTTCTATAGGACAGCAATTCTCAACTTGGGGACAGTTTTCTTCCCAGGGGACATTTTTGGTTGTTACAATGTGGGGAGAGGGAATAAGCCACTGCCATCTAAGTAGAGGCCAGGGATGCTGCTAAACATACTACGGTGCACAGGACAGCTCACAACAAAGAATTATCCAGTAAGACATTAAAGCCAATGCCATGTTTTTGGCTTTTGTTAACACAGAACCCACACCTGACATGGATTTCTGTATCAGTTAACTATTGCTGTGTAACACACCATTCAAAACTTTTTTTTTTTTGTTTGTTTGAGACGGGTTCTCACTCTGTCACCCAGGCTGGAGAGCAGTGGCACAATCTCAACTCACAGCAACCTCAACCTCTGCAGGCTCAGGTTATTCTCCTACCTTAGCCTCCCAAGTAGCTGGGACCACAGGCATGTGGCACCACACCCAGCTAATTTTTGTATTTCTTATAGAAATGGGGTTTTGCAAGGCCGGGCGCGGTGGCTCAAGCCTGTAATCCCAGCACTTTGGGAGGCCGAGACGGGTGGATCACGAGGTCAGGAGATCGAGACCATCCTGGCTAACACCGTGAAAGCCCATCTCTACTAAAAAATACATAAAGCTAGCCGGGCGAGGTGGTGGGCGCCTGTAGTCCCAGCTACTCGGGAGGCTGAGGCAGGAGAATGGTGTTAACCCGGGAGGGGGAGCTTGCAGTGAGCTGAGATCCAGCCACTGCACTCCAGCCTGGGCAATAGAGCGAGACTCCGTCTCAAAAAAAAAAAAAAGAAAAGAAATGGGGTTTTGCTATGTTGCCTGAGCTGGTTACAAACTCCTGGGCTCAAGTGATCCAACCGCTTCAGCCTTCTAAAGTGTTAGGATTACAGGCATGAGCCACCATGCCTGGCCCCAAAACTGAGAATAACTTATTTTTCATGATTCTGTGGGTTATAGATGGGCAGTTCCTCCGAGATCACTCATGTAGCTGCATTCAACTGGACAGTGGTGAGGCTGGAAAGCCCAAGGCAGCCTCACTTATGTGTCTGGCAGTTGTCAGCTGTCATCTAAGATGCCTCAGTTCTCTTCCGTGTGGCCTTCCATCCTCCAGCAGCCCAGACCAGCAAACTCACATGGTCACGGCATTCTTCTAAGAGAGCAAAAAGTGGAAGCTGATGCGTTTATTGAGACATGAACCTAGAATTCACACAGCATCACTCCTACCACATTCAGAATTCACATAGCCCTACTCTGCTCCATTCTATCTATCAACACAAGTTGCAAAGCCAGCTCATTTTCAAGAGAGGGAAAGTAGACAACCTCTTGGTGGAAGAAGCAGCTACCACTAAGTCACCTGATCAGAACTGCTGTGTGAGGATGAGAAGATTAGGAAGTGAAGTCGTTTGAGTTTTAGGATGGTGTAAGACTGATCGGTGGTGTTCATCTTAGATGCAGTGGAAAACCTTCAGTATACCATGGCCTTGAATACTGAAGTAAACTAATTGAGGGTAATGATTCAGTCCATTTTTATCAATACATGCCTAAAAGTCACAGGTCATTTATATTATCATAGGTCATATTATGTTATATTGTAAATGTCTGTGTGAGTCTTTATCTTTCTGCCCATGGTATCTAGTACACAGGAACTCAGTAAGTTTTTGTGGAATCAAACTGAAATGACTAGCTGCCAACCAGACAATTCTGTTCACCCTTAGCAGTTGCAGGTTTAACATTCCAGGATTTGACTATTCAAGAATGATTCTGAAGGTCCATGATATCATTTATAATTGCTGAGTTATGAATATGAATCATGCTGTGAGGCTGGTATGCTAGAAAAAACTCGTAGCTATTGAGTGAGCTTAGTTCATTGCTCAATATCTTCATCTCGACACAGCTTCATTGTTCTCGGCCTATTCAAGTGTGAAATCTCAGTAGTGAAATCTTATGAAAGGGCCACTTAATTTCCATGAAAACAGGCTACAGTGGTGCACGTCAATAATAAAACTTGTGAAGATCTCAAGATCTATCTCTGTGGCTAAGTAAAGGAGGCAGAGGTGTGCCTTGGAAAGCTTCCACTTGGAAAAACTGCTGAAAATGTCACCGTCTGAGGGATGCTCTTAGGCTGGACTTTGAAAAGCGAAGACACAGCTCTGTGGAGTACTGCTGGACAGGCATCCAGCCTCCTCTACTGTTCCTTACCTGTGTGGTCAGACTACAGACTCCTAGGCCCCACATCAGAGAGATACCCTGGGTGCAGAGCTGGAACACACATCCTAAAAAGTAGCCAACAGTTATAATTTCTGCTTATCTCTCATGACTACTCCCGGTCACTTCTTTTTTTTTTTTTTTTTGAGACAGAGTCTCGCTCTGTTGCCCAGGCTGGAGTGCAGTGGCCGGATCTCAGCTCACCGCAACCTCCGCCTCCCGGGTTCACGCCATTCTCCCGCCTCAGCCTCCTGAGTAGCTGGGACCACAGGCGCCCGCCACCTCGCCCGGCTAATTTTTTGTATTTTAGTAGAGACGGGGTTTCGCCGTGTTAGCCAGGATGGTCTCGATCTCCTGACCTCGTGATCCGCCCGTCTCGGCCTCCCAAAGTGCTGGGATTACAGGTTTGAGCCACCGCGCCCGGCCGCGGTCACTTCTTAAGGGTTCTGTTGACAAGTGAAAATGATAAAGCTTTGGTCTGTTGGTCCATTTTACCTTTTCTTTTCAATACAAAGTTATGCTTGTACCCAAAGGATCTTGGGGCATTGTATCTATTTAACTATATTTTCATTTTACCTTTATTATTATTCATTCATTTAAACTGATGAATGTTCAGGGCAGCCAAATCTATTTTATAAAACTGTAGGAATAGTAATAGAGCACATTAACTTTCAGTGTCCACTTTATAGTCTATAGGAAAAGCCCTGGGTTCAAACTTTAATGTCCTTTGTCTTTTTTTTTGTACCTGGCATATAATCTATGATTATAGTCTAAAACATGCCAGGTGATTCTGCAAAGGAAGATCACAGACTAAGAATACCGAAAATAAAAGTCACATTAAGTAACCATTTATTTCCAGTTACAAGAAAATGTAAGATAAATCATTTGGAATCACTCTGCTTAAAATCTATTACAGGAGGAAGTCTAACAGGAGCTGTATTTAATCCAGCTTTGGCACTTTCGCTACATTTCATGTGTTTTGATGAAGCATTTCCTCAGTTTTTTATAGTATACTGGCTGGCTCCTTCTTTAGGTAAGCATATTTTAATTTAATATGTCGGAAGGATTAGGGTATTTTAAAATATGATATGTGTATATTATTGTAACATGTCAATTTCCAAAGCCAGAGCAGGCACAAAACAGAAAATGAAAAAGGTAGTTAACATGCCTGAAATGATACTTTGTGTAGTATCCTTTAAAACTGTTTTTATCTTTAAAGAAACAGTATCTAGTTAAGGGTAGTCAGTTTCAGATACGCTATTACTTTAAGAAACCTTGAGATCTGAGCACCAAAAAAGCAGAGTGTTTACTTCCCTTCAAATACAATCTTTTTTTGTTTTTTTGCTAAAGAAATTTGTTTTTTCACATTTGTGATCTCCAGATAAAGTATCATTTAGTTCATTTGACTCATTTTGCAGAAAAGCATCTCATGAAACAGTGAATACCTGTATTAAGTATAGTTTAAAAGTCATCCACAAGTTACATTCCTGTTATTTTATTTTATTGTTTTGTTTTGCTTTTTTTTTTTTTCGAGACAGGGTCTGTCTTTGTCACCCAGGCTTGAGTGCAGTGGCATGATCATAGCCATAGCTCATTGTGCTTGAACTCCTGGGCACAAGCAATCCTCCTGCCTTAGTGTCCTGAGTAGCTGGGATGACAGGCATGTGCCACCACACCCAGCTAATTTGTGTATATTTTGTAGAGATGAGGTCTTGCTATGTTGCTCAGGCTACATTCCAGTTATTTCTATTTGGATCAGATATATAAACTCTTTATAAAGATGGGTCAAATAACACACAAAATTATACAATATACAAAAAATTGTTATGTGTTTCTTATGCATTACTTATATAAAGTTATCAGCATTTCTTGATTTTGTTAAGTCATCTGTTTTAAGCCTGGTTATAACTCATAGCTGTAAGTGAATATGAAGATGCTTGGCCCTCCATTAATTCACTCTTCTTTTTATCCAGTTAGCATATTGTTTCTTGTTAGTCATTTTCTTTAAAACATACACACACATACACAGAAGGGAACACAGAAGGGAAGTGCCACAACAGGTTTGAAGAGTCAATCACACTTTACTCTTCCTGTTTACCTTCCATTCCTCTATCTCACATTTATGTTATTGTCATGCTCAGTATCATATTGTTATGCTCAATGATATCTATAGGCCTCAACATAGAGTATCAAAGAAAAATTGGTTTTAAATGCTAGTAATATAACTTTTGGTCAGTTCTGAGTGCTAGTATTTTCCAATAACGTCTTTAAAGAAAAATTTTCTCTGTTTTTAGGCCGGGCGTGGTGGCTCACGCCTGTGATCCCAGCACTTTGGGAGGCCGAGGTGGGCGGATCACGAGGTCCGGAGATTGAGACCATCCTGGCTAACACGGTGAAACCCCGTCTCTACTAAAAAAAATTAGCCGGGCGTGGTGGCGGGTGCCTGTAGTCCCAGCTACTCAGGAGGCTGAGGCAGGAGAATGGCGTAAACCCGGAGGTAGAGCCTACAATGACCCCAGATCACGCCACTGTACTCCAGCCTGGGTGACAGAGAAAGACTCCGTCTCAAAAAATCCATTTTAAAGTTAAAAAGGTCACTATTGTAAAGAAGTTAAGAAGTTAACAAGGTCTAATTGGGCAGGCCTACTTGTAGTTTTTATATGAAAAAATTCCCCCAGTATGTCTGGAGACTAACATATATTAACATGATTTATTTGTTAGCATGCTCCAACTACAATTGTAATAGTAGGCTAAGGCAGAGGTCCCCAACCTCTAGGCTGCAGACCAGTACAGTCCGTGGCCTGTTAGCAACCAGGCCACACAGCAGGAGGTGAGTGGCAGTCAAGCTTACAAAGCCCATCTCCTGTCAGATCAGCGGTGGCGTTAGATTCTCATAGGAGCATGAACCTTACTGTGAACTCAGCATGTGAACGATCTAGGTTACACGCTGCTTATGAGAATCTAACTAATGCCTGATGATCCAAGGTGGAAGAGTTTCATCCCAAAACCATGCCCCCAGTCCATGGAAAAACTGTCTTCCAGGAAACCAGTCCCTGGTGCAAAAAAGGTTGGGGATCACTGTGTTAAGGAATTATTTCATCCATTACTTGACAGAACATTAAAAAGTGTAGCCAGGTAGGCTGGGTGCGGTGGCTCATGCCTGTAATCCCAGCACTTTGGGAGGCCGAGGTGGGTGGATCACCTAAAGTCAGGAGTTTGAGACCAGTCTGGCCAACTCTACTAAAAATACAAAAATTAGCTGGGCGTAATGATGCGTGTCTGTAATCCCAGCTACTCGGGAGGCTGAGGCAGGAGAATCGCCTGAACTCAGGAGTTGGAGGTTGCAGTGAGCTGAGATCGCACTATTGCACTCTAGCCTGGGTGACAGGAGTTCAAGCCTTGGCCTGCCAAAGTGCTGAGATTATATTTATGAGCCACCATGCTTGCCTGAGATCAAACATTTTCAAATTCATATGATCCTTTTTATATTTAGCTTGTTGAAAATATGTATTCCAAGATTCTTACTTGGTCTAAGGACCCCTACCTTTTAAAATAGACCCAACATAAAATTTGTATTATATTTTTGGTTTAAAGAGGCATGTTTGTATATTTCTTTCTGAGATTTATGAATTAGAATAAAGGCATCCTTCAATATATGTAGATAAAAGACATGTATGTGAATAAATGATGATTTTTAGAATACTGCGTTCTAGCCTGCCATTGAATTTTGTCATATATTGAAGTTACCTTCTCACTGGAAAAAAAAAAAAATGGCTCCAAATGAAATAAAGAAATAAAGCGACACATTATATAACTCTGAAAAGAATAGGAAAAAATAAATTATAAATTAAAAGAATCATTCAGAGTTAAGAGATGAGGAGTCCAAACTAAAATAAAACAAAACCCCAAAACAAACACCACTCAACTACCAAAGTTACATTAATTAGGCAGTGCTGGGGGAGTGAGACAGAGGAAAGAGTAACCCCAAGATATCCACCTTCTTTCCTTTCTTGACCAAGCAGGAAGCAAACTCTTCTTGGGAGTCATAGTCCATATTCTTTCTTGTTTCTCATCACAGCAGAGATAATTATAATTCCTCTAATGGCCCCTGCCATCTTCCCAAATTAAAAATTTAGAAATGTGACTATAAGGATGCATATGTGGCCTGGTGTGGTAGTACATGCATGTAGTCTCAGCTACTTGGCAGGCTGAGGTAGGAGAATCACCTGAGCCCAGGAAGTCGAGGCTGCAGTGAGCCGAGATCTTACCACTGCACTCCAGCCTGAGTGATGGGAGTGTGACCCTGTCTCAAAAAAAAAGAAAAAAAAAAAAATATATATATATATAGTATTCTCTAGTCTATACATTTCATACAGTGAAAAGTGGAAAATTCTATTTGCTTCTATGAAAGTACAATTCCATTTTTGGAAAAAAATTTAAATGTAATATCTTATTTTCTAGTTCTGACTTTATAAAAAATGGACAAAAAAAATTGTGGGTCAGTTAACTAAAGGTTGTTTCTGATATATTTCATTTAAAAGCCTTTGGTTGCAAACAGAACTCATCTTTGCCACAAATATGTTAAGGTATCGGGTGCTTGCAAAACCTTTAAGGTTTTTTGTTGTTGCAAACAAGAGAACATAATTTCAAATGTGCATGTGACAAAACTTGTTTTCAGTCTGAATTTAAACTGATCTAGGGCTCTAAGCCTGAATACATTCAGATCAAGATGAAAAATTAACCACTGCAGATTTACTTTTCAGGATAGTGACTTGAGCCCTCACTCTCCTTAGTCCCTATTTCACACTGAAAAATTGACCAATAGCTACATGCCAGATTTCTCTGTTGTAATTCTCAGAAATGAAGAGTACTAATATGTGAATTTTCAAAACATTTTGGGCTGGGTACAGTGACTTACGCCTGTAATCCTAGCACTTTGGGAGGCCAAGGCGGGTGAATCAAGAGTTCAAGACCAGACTGGCCAACATAGTGAAACCCCGTCTCTACTAAAAATACAAAAATTAGCCAGGCGTGGTGGCAGGCGCCTGTAATCCCAGCTACTCAGGAGGCTGAGGCAGGAGAATGGCTCAAACCCGGGAGACAGAAGTTGCAGTGAGCCAAGATCACACCACTTCACTCCAGCCTGGGCGAAAGAGCGAAACTCTGTCTCAAAAACAAACAAATAAACAACAATTTTGTATTATATTTAAGATTTAAACTTCCACCATCGACTGAAATTTTGTTTTAGATATTTTATTTGCTTGACACATCTCTAAAAGCGGTTGTCAGTTAAATAAGGTTGAGATAAAAATGAAAAAAAAAAGCTGTTAATGGTTGAGATTAATGAAAAAGGAGAGACTGGAGGAAGTAACCTAACATTGTTTTTATTTGAGCATTCTAAGTGAAAACTCCGAATGCTTTCAGTTGCATTATTCTCCAGGTATGTCCCTGGGGCACGGAGGGCAGGGAGAGTGTTACCATTTTAAAGAGAAGACAATGAAGACCCAAGTCTAGGGTTTCTTACTTAGCAAGTCAGTAACAGAGCCAGAACTAAAACTATACATCTTTGGATTTGGTTTATCCTTTGAATTCATTAGATCCTATTGGTTTTGCCAAATGCATACTGTTTTTAAGGATTCACGGTTGAAGAAAAAATAATCTGAGAATATTAGATTTAAATATCTAACATGTTTCACGTAGAATTGATGTAACAATTCTTTAAGCATAGCTTTCCAAACAGCTAGGTATATAATTGTATAAAATTTTAAAATATACCCTCCTAGTGATTATGAACTTCCTTAAAGATTGTTTTTTATTTTACTGTATTTTGTCTTTCAGGTATATTGTTGATGATATTGATGTTCAGCTTTTCCTTCCATGGCTGCATAACAACCATACAATTAATAAAAGGAATAAATACTGTTACAAAGACTCAGACTAACATACAGGACAGTCCAGCTGGATGTGATAAAGATTTTATCACCTCATATGGAAAACACTGGCTGCACTGGATTCATCAGTGTTAACTTCCTTTGAGGAAGCTGCCTTATAGTTTTCATCACTGGGACTTAAACAAAAAATTACTGTGAAAATGAGGTATCCTGTACTTCTCAGTTAAGACTTGTTCTTTGAGTGATGTATTAAATGCTGCTAGAAAAGCCTCATTACATTAAACATAAATCAATCTTAAATGGTAATTGTTAACTTTGATGAAAAATGAGTACAGGATGAGAAGGGAAGTAGTGGTGGTAGTAAGACCAAAGAATTTGTGTATCAAGTGTCACCCAAATGAACAGAATTTTTAACTGTAAGTACAACCCATCAACTTACAGAACTGGCGAGAGGATACTTTCAGCCACCACCTCACACAATGATACCATCAAGCAGTGTCATCTTTCAGCAGGAAAGTCGCTTTTAGAAGTAGAATATATATTCACTCACATATAAGCAATTTCCTACATTTTAAGTACATTATAATCTAATATCTAAAATATTTTCTCTAAATAGACCATCTCACTAGCTCTAGCCAAGTGGTTATTCTTTAATAGAATATACTAAAACAAAACACCCATACGAAGTCAGGATTTAAGCTTTTCACATTCTCCTTTGAGCCAACAGCTAGCTACCTTATGAAGTAGGGAGGGCATGTATTTTTAATCTCCATTTTACAGATAAGGAAACTAAGCCTAGATGGGTTTGCTGCCCTGGCTTAGATCACATAGAGCCAAATACCATCTCTAGTCTTTGACTTCAATCCAAATATTCTTCTCGGTCATGATTATGACTAAAGGGAAATCAAGGGTTCATAGAAATATTAAATACTTATAATAACATTAAAACTTGTTTAGAAATTAGTTTTTGAGATTTAAAGAAACTTCCAGTTTTACTATATTAGAAGGCTTCTTTTATTGTATGTGGTCTATTTTTTTATTAAAAGTTCAGGCCATGAAAGGTTAAGTGTGTTTCCCTTCAAAGGAAATTCCATTATCAGAGTTAGAATTGAAAGTAAAGGCTGGGCGCGATGGCTTACACCTGTAATCCCAACACTTTGAGAGGCTGAGACAGGAGGATCACAAGGTCAAGAGATTGAGACCATCCTGGCCAAGATAGTGAAACCTCGTCTCTACTAAAAGTACAAAAATTAGTCAGGCATGGTGACGTGCACCTGTAGTCGCAGAGCTACTCAGGAGGCTGAGGCAGAAGAATCACTTGGACTCGGGAGGCAGATGTTGCAGTGAGCCGAGATCATGCCCAGCCTGGCAACAAAGCGAGACTCCGTCTCAAAAAAAAAAAAAAGGTAAAATAATGTAAAATAATATGGGGTGAGATATAATCCGTTTGAGTAATAATCAGTTAACAAACAACTGATAATTTGCCAGGTAATTTAAGTGATGCTTGGTGATCAGCTTGTAGACGGTAACTCTATTTATATCTGCAGACTGAACAGGTGCAGCCTTTTGCCAAGTCTACCCAACAAGGCAGCCAGCTTTGTATTTTAAAAAGCAGAGTTCAGTCAGGCACAGTGGCTTATGCCTGTAATCCCAGCATTTTGGGAGGCTGAGGTGGGTGGATCACAAGTTCAGGGGTTCCAGACCAGCCTGGCCAAGATGGTAAAACCCGTCTCCACTAAAAATACAAAAATTAGTCGGGCGTGGTGGCAGGCACCTGTAGCCCCAGTTACTTGGGAGGCTGAGGCAGAAGAATCGCTTGAACCCGGGAGGCGGAGGTTGCAGTGAGCCGAGATCACACCACTGCACTCCAGCCTGGGCAACAAGAGCGAAATTCCATCTTATTAAAAAAAAAAGCAGAGTTCACAAATGTGACTAAATGACTAAATGCAGTCTCTGACCTATTTTATTTGGCCCGCACAGTATTTTTTTTTAAAGTCAAAATTAAGTAAAATCTATAGTTCCAGCTGCTCTCAGAAAAATTCCAAAGACCTTGCGATAGTAGGCCCGAATTCTGCCATACAACACAAAATAATGGTTGTTCCCTTTAAAATGGTCCCGTCTTGCAAACATGAAGCTAAGTTTCACTTACTGTTTCATGGCTGTTTTTCTTATAGGAATGTGTCTTTTTACATCTTTAGCATGAGGACTTCTGTGGGTTAAGAAAAATGAGTATTAATCTGTGCAAACGCCTAACCCTCTGTACTTCACCTGTCAGACTTTGGAGTTTGTGACTTCTGATGGCATTACTACCTCTACAGCCCTCTCAAGTAGTGGCTATTTTCTCTCCCACACTTAGTATACCACTGTGCCTGGAGGCAGAGTAGATTTCCTTGTCCTCATTGCTGCTGCTCATCCATTCTCCTCTGCTTCTTCCATTAAAAACATGTCATCAGTTACCTGGGTACTTGTTGCAGTCTTCTAGTATATAGTCCCCTCAATTCCCCTTTGTTCCTTTCAGATCTTAGTTCCCGTCTCACTCTCTTACCACCACCACAGTTGTACTTCTTGGTGACAGATACAAAGATGATCCTTCCAGCTTCGTGGCCTTGGAGTTCACTGGATCTCTCCTTTGGTAATTTTGTCTTCTGCTTTGCCTCACCTGCAATTTTGGTGGTAACCTTGAACTTACTACCAATAACTGAAATTATATGAACTCAGACACCCTGCTCTCCAATCACTGACCCCTTTCCAGCTCAGTCTCTTTAGGACCCCATCTCCAGTGATCCTTTGACCCCCACGTGGAACTTCTGTTCATTGATAACATCACTTTTTCACATCTCTCACCCCTCTCAAGTAGCCTCTTTTCCTTAAGCAGCTTACTTGGCCAGTCATCATCACATGCATATACCCTTAACTCCCTTGCTCCTCTATCTCATACTCACAGAGCTTAGCCTCAACTTGATTAAATCCAACTGTTTGCTTATTCCATGCCTGCACATGTGCAACAGAAGAGCAACTTTTTTTTTTTTTTTTTTTTAAGATTTGGGGTTGTAGTAGACAGCTGTACATTTTTTGCAATCCAGCATCTAAGCATCCTTCTTATCTGGCGTAATCCACTCCTGTGAGCATCTGCATAGGAGCAGTGTCCTTCTATTGTAGAAGCTGAAAGGCCCAGATACTCCTTCTGCCCTTGGCAATGAAGACACACAGTGCCAACCAGAAGTTTGTATCTTAAGTGTGGTGACTCATAGACACAGGGACAATCAAGAAATCAGTCTAACAGCAGCGGATGAATCGTAACATCTAATGTAGATTTCATCTTTTTATAAGCCTGGTTTATTTCAACTTTCCTGTCCATTTAGTGAGCTACCAGATAGCTTTCTAATAAAAATTTTCTGCTTAGGCCGGGCACAATGGCTTACGCCTGTAATCCCAGCACTTTGGGAGGCCAAGGCAGGCGGATCACTTGAGGTCGGGAGTTCGAGACCAGTCTGACCAACATGGAGAAACCCTGTCTCTACTAAAAATACAAAATCAGCGGGGTGTGGTGGCACATGCCTGTAATCCCAGCTACTCAGGAGGCTGATGCAGGAGAATTGCTTAAATCCGGGAGGCTTAGGTTGTGGTGAGCCAAGATCATGCCACTGCACTCCAGCCTGGGCAACAAGAACAAAACTCCGTCTCAAAAAAAAAAAAAAAAAAAAATTCTGCTTAGTCAGATTTGGATTTACAATCATAATTTGGGTTGATACAGGGTCATAATTTTATGAACACAAATTGCTACGCTGTCCTCATATTTGTACTGTTTACTATAGAGGCTTAGACTGCTATATTTTGTGGGAATATAAGCACCTTTTTCTCCTTGTCAAACCCACTGTGTGCCTAGAAACTAGATATTCAAGTACATTAAACCTGTTTGTAGAGCAAGAGTAGAGATTTGCAGTGAAGGTGTGAGGTCCTATGAGAAATAAGTATAGATTTCATGATGTCTAATTGCTCAGTGGATTTTTAAACTTCAAGCTAATCAGATGTATTCTAAATAGTGAGTTGATATATTTGTAGCTGCTGCTTTCTGTTACGAAAAGGATTACTACTATTAGTTAACAACTACCATTACTGAGCTATATTCTAGGCACTGTTGTTCTAAGTGCTTTACGTGTACTAGTGATTCATGTAATCTCCAAAATAATTCATTTTTTTGTCATTTGAAATTATGAAGTTCCCCTACTGATTTTACTTATGTAAATATAAACAGAGTGAGATGTTAGTGGAAATATGTTCCAGCTTCTTCATAAAGGGATGGCAATAATTCTATGAGGATCCCCATGAGAGACAATGCTTAGAATTCAGTTATTTGTCACAAAAGATGAGTCCCAGATATGGATTCATCCATTCTATACTTTTAAAACAGGATTTGCATGAGAATCAGGTATATAATAGTGAACCCATCTGAAATCCTGCAGATAAATTCTATCTAAATATCTATTATCTCTGAGCAGTAATCATACCTGTCTTCTAAAAGTAAAGGACTATACAGATTGAGTATCCCTTAAGCGAAATTATTGGGATCAGAAGTATTTCAGATTTTGGAATGTTTTTAAAATTTTGGAATAATTCGCATTATACTGGTTAAGCATCCCTAATCCGAAAATCTGAAATCCAAAATGCTCCAATGAGCAGTTCTTTTGGGCATCATGTTAGCACTCAAGAGTTTCAGATTTTGGGGAATTTCAGATTTCAGATTAGGAATACTCAACCTGTATATTATGATCATCTGCACATAATCTCTCACCTTTACCAATATTGAGGAAGCTCCTAACAGAACCTCAAAAATACATAACCTTTTTTTTTTTTTGAGACGGAGTCTCGCTCTGTCACCCAGGCTGGAGTGCAGTGGCCGGATCTCAGCTCACTGCAAGCTCCGCCTCCCGGGTTCACGCCATTCTCCTGCCTCAGCCTCCCGAGTAGCTGGGACTACAGGCGCCCGCCACCTCGCCCGGCTAGTTTTTTGTATTTTTTTTTTAGTAGAGACGGGGTTTCACCATGTTAGCCAGGATGGTCTCGATCTCCTGACCTCGTGATCCACCCGTCTCGGCCTCCCAAAGTGCTGGGATTACAGGCTTGAGCCACCGCGCCCGGCCTCTTTTTTTTTTTTTTGAGACAGAGTTTTGCTCTTGTTGCCCAGGCTGGAGCGCAATGGCGCAACCTCAGCTCACTGCAACATCCACCTCCCAGGTTCAAGGGATTCTCCTGCCTCAGCTTCCCAAGTAGCTGGGATTAGACGTGCCCCACCACCACACCCAGCTAATTTTTGTATTTTTGTAGAGATAGGGTTTCACCATGTTGACCCGGCTGGTCTTGAACTCCTGACCTCAGGTGATCAGCCTGCCTGCCTCAGCCTCCCAAAGTGCTGAGATAATAGGTGTGAACCACTGCACCCAGCCTCTATTAAGGATTTAAACAAGTTTATCGCCTTGGCTCACTGCAACTTCTGCCTCCTGGGTTCAAGCGATTCTTGTACCTCAGCCTCCTGAGTAGCTGGGATTACAGGTGCCCACCACTAGGCCTGGCTAATTTTTGCATTTTCAGTAGGGACGGGTTTCACCATATTGGCCAGGCTGGTCTCAAAATCCTGACCTCAAGTGATCTGCCCACCTCAGCCTCCCAAAGTGCTGGGCTTACAGGTGTGAGCCACCACGTCTGGCTGGGACCATATCTTAATGAATACATTTTTTAAATGATAGAACCTAGAACAGAGAACCACTAACTCTAGCTTTTAGGAACACTTAGATGACTTACATTTTGGAAGGGAAATGTCTATGTACCTTTAAAGTGTCTCTACATCAGGAACACAAAAAGAAAACAATTACAGCAACCCTAAAGTTAGGCTCAAATGAAATCAATAAATATTGTCTGGCTGATCATTATACATGTTATCTTTTAAAAGCCTGGCCTGCTCTTTTTTCTCAGCTTCTATTTTCTCAACGCTACAGTTCTAATTTACTATTTAGTGAATTATAGCTCAATCTTTGAAAGTCATTTAGTCTAATGAGGAAATAAGCCCTGAGAGGTGCCCACATGCTTTGGTCTCCTGCCTTTTTGCATACTGCATTGACCACAGCAACACCAGTAAGAAACCCAGTACACTCTGAATCTCCTCGATATTTTGCTACCAGAGCAATTTTGGCTTCATGGAAAGTCACAATTACAAATTTGTTCCCTTTAAAAGGAACTCAAATGGAATTTATAATACTAGCCTTGAGAATGTCCTGACTGCTTACTGAAGAATGGACAAACTCCTAGGATAGAATTATGGGTGTTGCTCAGATGGGTGGCAGAGAAACTTGGGAAGCTCTTGTACTGCCATTGAAATGTTAACACTAAAACCCTGCAGCAGTGGGGAGAGTGTGCATGCTTTCTGCTGCTGGTAGATGGTAAGGCTGTATGATGTTTTAAAGCACAGGCTCAAAAATCACAGTTCACTATCTACATGACCTTAAGCAAGTTATTTTACCTCTCTCTATAACTCAGTTTCCTCAACTATAAAGTGGGATAAAAGTGTATCTCATAAGTTAATTAAGAATATTATAATACATAATAAAGAACTCAGGACAGTGGCTGGTACAGAGAAGGTCTCAGTAAATTTTAGTTTCCATTTCAAGTGGCTGTTTTACTCACCTATTGTTAACAGACTCAGAAATTCTGAGAGTCTGGTTAGAAAAAGGAAAATTAGTTTTTGTTTCAGTCTACCTTGCAAGCTGAGGGAAACCAAGTGACAATGCTGAAACGAACACTGGGCTGAGTGTCACCAAACATCAGTTTATTCACTAATTAGCCAAGTGATTCTGGTAGTAAGATTAGCTTGTATAAGGTTATTTTTAAGGCCACATAATGGTATCAAAAGTCCAAGTATAAATCAGTAATTACAAATCAGCCTTATAATACCCAGGTAATCTATGAAAACTGAAAATTGAGAGTTGATAAATACAAGAAATTACTGCTAATCTAAAAGGAAGTGGCAGAAATCCCCTGAAATGTGTTAAATCTTTGCCTTACTAAATACTTGCCAGAAGCTCTATTTTATTTCATGTTCTCCTTAATAAGTAAACAAAAATAAAGCCAACAAAATTCTCATATTTGCCAGCATTATTTTTTAAAACACATTTCTCATTAATGGTTTTAGTCAAGAATGAGAGCACAGTAATATAGAAAACCTAGGTTTATTTGTTAAGCTATTACAAAAACAAAACAATTACCATTTGAAGTACTTTGAGGACTTCATCCAAGACTCACTTGCTCTGTTACGGAAACTAACCTAAAAAGCTGGAAATTAAAGGATATAACCTAAGAGTTTGTAACNAGAGTTTTGCTCTTGTTGCCCAGGCTGGAGCGCAATGGCGCAACCTCAGCTCACTGCAACATCCACCTCCCAGGTTCAAGGGATTCTCCTGCCTCAGCTTCCCAAGTAGCTGGGATTAGACGTGCCCCACCACCACACCCAGCTAATTTTGTATTTTGTAGAGATAGGGTTTCACCATGTTGACCCGGCTGGTCTTGAACTCCTGACCTCAGGTGATCAGCCTGCCTGCCTCAGCCTCCCAAAGTGCTGAGATAATAGGTGTGAACCACTGCACCCAGCCTCTATTAAGGATTTAAACAAGTTTATCGCCTTGGCTCACTGCAACTTCTGCCTCCTGGGTTCAAGCGATTCTTGTACCTCAGCCTCCTGAGTAGCTGGGATTACAGGTGCCCACCACTAGGCCTGGCTAATTTTGCATTTTCAGTAGGGACGGGTTTCACCATATTGGCCAGGCTGGTCTCAAAATCCTGACCTCAAGTGATCTGCCCACCTCAGCCTCCCAAAGTGCTGGGCTTACAGGTGTGAGCCACCACGTCTGGCTGGGACCATATCTTAATGAATACATTTTTTAAATGATAGAACCTAGAACAGAGAACCACTAACTCTAGCTTTTAGGAACACTTAGATGACTTACATTTTGGAAGGGAAATGTCTATGTACCTTTAAAGTGTCTCTACATCAGGAACACAAAAGAAAACAATTACAGCAACCCTAAAGTTAGGCTCAAATGAAATCAATAAATATTGTCTGGCTGATCATTATACATGTTATCTTTTAAAAGCCTGGCCTGCTCTTTTTTCTCAGCTTCTATTTTCTCAACGCTACAGTTCTAATTTACTATTTAGTGAATTATAGCTCAATCTTTGAAAGTCATTTAGTCTAATGAGGAAATAAGCCCTGAGAGGTGCCCACATGCTTTGGTCTCCTGCCTTTTGCATACTGCATTGACCACAGCAACACCAGTAAGAAACCCAGTACACTCTGAATCTCCTCGATATTTTGCTACCAGAGCAATTTTGGCTTCATGGAAAGTCACAATTACAAATTTGTTCCCTTTAAAAGGAACTCAAATGGAATTTATAATACTAGCCTTGAGAATGTCCTGACTGCTTACTGAAGAATGGACAAACTCCTAGGATAGAATTATGGGTGTTGCTCAGATGGGTGGCAGAGAAACTTGGGAAGCTCTTGTACTGCCATTGAAATGTTAACACTAAAACCCTGCAGCAGTGGGGAGAGTGTGCATGCTTTCTGCTGCTGGTAGATGGTAAGGCTGTATGATGTTTTAAAGCACAGGCTCAAAATCACAGTTCACTATCTACATGACCTTAAGCAAGTTATTTTACCTCTCTCTATAACTCAGTTTCCTCAACTATAAAGTGGGATAAAAGTGTATCTCATAAGTTAATTAAGAATATTATAATACATAATAAAGAACTCAGGACAGTGGCTGGTACAGAGAAGGTCTCAGTAAATTTTAGTTTCCATTTCAAGTGGCTGTTTTACTCACCTATTGTTAACAGACTCAGAAATTCTGAGAGTCTGGTTAGAAAAGGAAAATTAGTTTTGTTTCAGTCTACCTTGCAAGCTGAGGGAAACCAAGTGACAATGCTGAAACGAACACTGGGCTGAGTGTCACCAAACATCAGTTTATTCACTAATTAGCCAAGTGATTCTGGTAGTAAGATTAGCTTGTATAAGGTTATTTTAAGGCCACATAATGGTATCAAAAGTCCAAGTATAAATCAGTAATTACAAATCAGCCTTATAATACCCAGGTAATCTATGAAAACTGAAAATTGAGAGTTGATAAATACAAGAAATTACTGCTAATCTAAAAGGAAGTGGCAGAAATCCCCTGAAATGTGTTAAATCTTTGCCTTACTAAATACTTGCCAGAAGCTCTATTTTATTTCATGTTCTCCTTAATAAGTAAACAAAATAAAGCCAACAAAATTCTCATATTTGCCAGCATTATTTTTTAAAACACATTTCTCATTAATGGTTTTAGTCAAGAATGAGAGCACAGTAATATAGAAAACCTAGGTTTATTTGTTAAGCTATTACAAAAACAAAACAATTACCATTTGAAGTACTTTGAGGACTTCATCCAAGACTCACTTGCTCTGTTACGGAAACTAACCTAAAAAGCTGGAAATTAAAGGATATAACCTAAGAGTTTGTAACAGCAGACTGATAAAACATGGCAAAAGGAGCTCTCTCTTTCCTACCCAGTCTACCTACACCAAGCTCCTGTGCATTTTCACCACATAAATCTGCTAGCTTACAAAAGATGCACATAGTCAAGGCAGGAATTATAGGCCTACTCAGAGGGTACCCAGACACAGAAAGTTTTGGGGTAAATAATAAACTACAAATACCCTCTTGGTTAAGTTAATTCATCAAGTTAATAAAGGTCATATTATCTATCTTCTGCTGGTGACAACTTATTGTCTCAGTATAGTCTGTCTCAAGAAGGAACTGGTTCAGGTTGGGTTGTGGAAAAGGAAAAAGACTTCCATCAACTTCACTCCAGAGTGGAAGAGGCACCAAGTTCTCTCCTACAGTTAGGAGCAGAATCTGAAAAACAAAAGGTTCACAGTGTTTACAATAGTAATAATAATAATAGCTACTATTTATTGAATGCCTAGTCACAGAGTGCCAGAGGACTTAGGTACATTTTATCTCAGCCTCTGCAACAACCCTGCAAGGTAGTTATTATCCTCTCCATTTTACAGATGGAGGAAGTGAGGATTAAATAAGTTATATGCCTTGTCCAAAGGTGTACACAAGTATGTGGCAGAGTTGTGATTCCACCATTAATGTGCCATCTCCACCCCACCTCATGCATTGAGAAGTCCTAGTTCCATTATCATGAAATTAATAAATGGCTGCATAAATTACTCTAATTATTTATACCTTGTTCATTCTTTAAAAGCATGTACAATTTTAAATGATTAAAAATTTACACAGCCAGGTGTGGTGGCTCACGCCCGTAATCCCAGCACTTTGGGAGGCCAAGGGCGGGTGGATTACCTGAGGTCAGGAATTTGAGACAAGCCTGGCTAACATGGTGAAATCCCGTCTCTACTAAAAATACAAAATTAGGACCAGGCGTGGTGGCTCACACCTGTAATCCCAGCACTTTGGGAAGCTGAGGCAGGCGGATAACCTGAGGTCAGGAGTTCAAGACCAGCCTGACCAGACATGGAGAAACCCCATCTCTATTAAAAGTACAAAATTAGCCAGATGTGGTGGCACATGCCTGTAATCCCAGCTACTCGGGAGGCTGAGGCAGGAGAATCGCTTGAACCCGGCAGGCGGAGGATTCGGCAAGCCGAGATTGCGCCACTGCACTCCAGCCTGGGCAACAAGAGTGAAACTCTGTCTCCAAAAAAAAAAAAAAATTACCCGGGTGTGGTGGTGGGCACCTGTAATCCCAGCTATTCAGGAGGCTGAGGCAGGAGAATCGCTTGAACCCCGGAGGCAGAGGTTGCAGTGAGCCGAGACTGTGCCACTGCACACCAGCCTGGGCGACAGAGTGAGACTCCCATGTCAGAAAAAAAAAAAAAATGTAGACATTGTTTGGAATTCAGATCAATTATCCAGATGAAGAATATGTATAAACATTATTTACAACGTTTATACATTATAAACAGGGTGCAGTGGCTCATGCCTGTAACCCCAGCACTTTGAGAGGCTGAGGCAGGTGGATCACGAGGTCAAGAGATCAAGACCATCCTGGCCAACATGGTGAAACCCCATCTCTACTAAAAATACAAAAATTAGCCAGCCGTGGTGGCACGTGTCTGTAGGCCCAGCTACTCGGGAGACTGAGGCAGGAGAATCGCTTGAACCTGGGAGGTGGAGGCTGCAGTGAGCCAAGACCACGCCGCTGCACTCCAGCCTGGGCGACAGAGCGAGATTCCATCTCAAAAAAAAAAAAAAATTATGAATAAAATAATTCTCTGCCTCTGAGCTCTAGGATAA
Organism: Rhinopithecus bieti; assembly: GCF_001698545.2. Lineage (NCBI taxonomy): Eukaryota > Metazoa > Chordata > Mammalia > Primates > Cercopithecidae > Rhinopithecus > Rhinopithecus bieti. The sequence continues at coordinate 961,652 of NW_016811202.1, forward strand.
AATAAACAGAAAACAAAGCTCATTGAAAAGTTTGTGGCTATTTCACCATTAAAAAGAATCCTAAGAATTCTTGCCAAGGACTGCAGTAACACCCCATTTGTTTAACTGTTAGTGACATACCAAATGAGTTTCTCATGATTCTGATTAATTAAAGAGTGGCTGATGTTCTCTGAACAGTCTGTTCTTCAAAAGAAATATGTGAAAGCCCAAAGACCCAAAAATCTGTTTTCTAACTGCAATAAAACAGTTACTAAACAAGTATCACTGAACTGAAAAAATTAATATGCTATAATGTGACGAGAAATAAGGAAAAAAGACTTAAGTTGATAACAAAAGATTTCCCATGAAGTAGAACAGTGAAGTTACTGACAATTGGAACTGGGAGAGCTAAAAATCAAAGTTAACAGAGCTCCAGTGATACGAACACATGATTTCAACAGAGGGGACATTGCTAATATTAGACTGTATGGCTACCACTGACAAACGTAAATGTGGAAATTAAAATTAAGTATTTAAGGGAAGATATAAATCATAGAACTCTAAGAGGTTATTTTCTGATAGTTCCACTGGCAGGACGTGAGAAGAAAGCAGAGGTCCAATATCACAATTCATGGTCAGTATAAGAAGCAATGTTATACAGTTTTCACAATGGCAGTAACTTGGAAGCTAACTGGAACTTTAAAAGGCTGGTTTCTGAAACGAAATAGAACAGGGGTAAAAGAATTAAAACTTGTAACTGGAGAAAAGCCAATGATTAGAGAACTAGGTTCAGAACTAAAATCTGTATCAGAAGAAATGAGAAGGAATTCTGAAATATTTATCACTGCAGGGAATAACAAAGGGTCTCATAACTGGATGACTGATAGTGGTAGCAGAGTCAAGTCAAAACACATAAATTTTGCCATGCTATTACTATATGCTTTAGTAAAATAAAAGGAGGATAGCAAGAGCATCTCAAAGACTGGAGGATAGCCAGTATTCAAGAAAACAATGCTATAAGGTAGGAGGAAGTTGTAGTGGGGAAAGAGGAACAACAATTTAATAACAGTTTATAAAGGACTATTACAATTACTAGTTCTAGCTCTGTATGATATGAACATGACCTTCAGTTATTATCTAACATATAGTTGAAATACTTAGGCTGGCAAAGGACAATATATTTCTCAGAATAATGGAATAGCAAATAAATTGTCAGGGACAATTTGAGCTTTAAAAGAAGAAAAATATTTTTTAAAGAAAGAAAAAGAAATAGGCCGGACACAGTGGCTCAGAGCTGTAATCCCAGGACTTCGGGATGCCGAGGAAGGAGAATCATTTGAGGCCAGGAGTTTGAGACCAGCCTGGGCAACATAATGAGACCCTGTCTCTACGAAAAATTTTAAAATAAGCTGGGTATGCCTATAGTCCCAGCTACTTGGGAGGGTGAGGCAGGTGGACTGCTTGAGTTCAAGGCTGTAGTGAGCTAGGATCATGCCATTGCACTCTAGCCTGGGTGACAGTGTAAGACCCTGTCTCAAAAAAAAAAAAAAGTAGGAAGTAATCATTTCACATGATTTTCATGTTCAGTGACAAGGAGAAAATGAACTACTCACCTTAAACCTGCATAAATCATTTTCAGTGATCAACATCTGCATCCTCAAACTGTCCAGCAACTGTTGGTGTGGTATCCACCTCCATCCCATCTAAACAAAAAAATTACTGAGCAATCCCCATGTACACTTCAAACAGGTAGATGCAACTTATAACTTCTACCAGAAGGAAGCTAGTGCCCTCTGCTGGTAAGAATTGCTTTTTCCTCTTTTTTGAAAAGAAAAGTCTGAAAGGACAAACTGAGAAAGAAAATGCTACCTGGGGATTTAGGCCACATCAAAATCAGTCTGTGACATTTACTGTGTAAAGTGTCAACCTCAATACTAAAATAACTCTACGTAGGAACTTTCAAATGCAGGATCAACTGTTCACCCTTTACAGATCTAAGTATTTACTGCTGGGCTTTTTTTTTTTAAGCTATCCTCACAAAGCTTACAACATAATTCAGGAGGAAGACAAAATCAGTACAGCAAGCTTTTGCTTATTTCCCCATTTTGTCATCTCATTAAATAAAAGGTGGGAGGCAACAAGAGAAAAAAACAAGAGCCCTGATATGGTTTGGCTGTGTCCCTACCCAAATCTCATCTTGAATTCCCACGTGTTGCGGGAGATAACTGAATTATGGGGCAGGTCTTTCCCGTGCTGTTCTCATAATAATGAGTAAGTTTCATTAGATCTGATGGTTATTATAAGGGGGAGTTTTCCTGCAAAAGCTCTTTTCGCTTGCTGCTTTCCACGTACGATGTGACTTGCTCCTCCTTGCCTTCCACCATGATTGTGAGGTTTCCCCAGCCATGTGGAACTGTAAGTACAATGAAACCTCTTTCTTTTGTTAATTGCCCAGTCTTGGTATGTCTTTATCAGCAGTGTGAAAACAGACTAATGCCCCATGGAAAGAGTTGTCTTAGCTGGGCACAGTGGCTCATGCCTGTAATCCCAGCACTTTGGGAGGCCAAGGTGGGTAGATGACCTGAGGTCAGGAGTTTGAGACCAGCCTGGCCAACATGGTGAAACCCCATCTCTACTAAAAATACAAAAAAACTACCCGGGCGTGGTGGCAGGTGCTTGTAAATCCCAGCTACTCGGGAGGCTGAGGCAGGAGAATGGTTTGAACCAGGAAGGCAGAGGTTGCAGAGAGCTGAGATTGCACCATTGCACTCCAGCCTGGGCAACAAGTGCACAAAAAAAAAAAAAAACTCCAAAAAGAAAAAAAGAGTCATATACAGCTATTTTCTTCACTTGCTCACCTCCCAGTCACCCCTCAACTCTTTGGCCCACCAAAAAATGTCTTCTGCCCACAGCCCCAGGGCACCCCGTCACCTGCAGATGCAAATGTAACGTATCTAAATTAACTGTTCATCTTTCCACATTTAAAAAATGCCATTTTTTTCCAGTCTTACTAAAGGGTGCCTCTTATCCATTTAAACTAGAAACCCTTATCCCAAGCCCCTAACTTCTGTTGCTTCTATCTCTTCAGAGTCTGAAATCTGTCAGGTCTTTTGATATTCACTGCCACTACCTAATTTAGGTGATCACCTCTTATTTAATATGTAAGTCACACAACAGGGTTTCTCTTTTTCTCTCCAGTATTTTTCTTCTCCAATCAGTTTTCCAAATTATAACCACAGTCACCTTCTGAAACACTAATGAAATTCTTCAATGGCTTCCCACTGACCTAAGAGTTCCTCTAAGACGTTACCCAGTTCACTATTCTACCTTTATCTGTTACCATAATAACTACCTTTCACACTGAACTACTTTCAGTTCCCCAAATCTGAATAGTCTCTTGAACCCTTCTTTGCACATGACTAATCCCTTTACCTGCATCTCCCCTCAACGTCTTCACCTGGGCCATTTTTTTTTTTTTTGAGACGGAGTCTTGCTCTGTCACTAGGCTGGAGTGCAGTGGCTTGATCTTGGCTCACTGCAACCTCTGCCTCCTAGGTTCAAGAGATTCTCCTGCCTCGGCCTCCCAAGTAGCTGGGACTACAGGCATGCGCCACTATGCCCAGCTAATTTTGTATTTTAGTAGAGACGGGGTTTCACCATATTGGCCAGGATGGTCTTGATCTCTTGACCTTGTGATATGCCCACCTTGGCCATCCAAAGTGTTGGGATTACAGGTGTGAGAAAACATGCCCAGCCCACCTAGGCCATCTCTATACATCTTTCAGATCTTGACTTAAATGTCACTTATTCCATGAAACTTAACACTCCCCCTGACTATCCAGGCTGGGCAAAGGGCCCAGCCCTTACGATTCCACAGCTGCCCAAGCACCTCCTATATCTCAATGTACTGTTAACTTTTCTTCCACCAGAATGTCACTGATATGAAGTCAGTAACCTCATCCCTTGAGTACTGCTGTATTACCTGTACCTGGTACAGCTCAATAAACACCTCTTACATAAAGGAGCACATGAAGCACTAAAAATGCCACACTAAAAGTGTTTCACTGGCAAAAATAATGATGTGGGTGCTCAGGACTTCAGAGATGGAGACTGGCACAGGCTGAAGAATTTTTATATATAGGCAACTCCAATGTGTTAATGAGGCTTATGAATAAAAGTCCAATAATCTCAACTTAGCAAAAAGTATTTATGACCTTAAAATCATTTGCTATAAGGCATGAAGTAAGCGTCCACATGGCACTCTTTAGGCAATTACTATAATAAAAAAAGGTAACATCTTGACCGGGCGCAGTGGCTCATGCCTGTAATCCCAACACTTTGGGAGGCCAAGGCGGGCAGATCACCTGAGGTCAGGAGTTTGAGACCAACATGGTGAAACCCCACCTCTACTAAAAATACAGAAATTAGCCAGGCATGGAGGCGCATGCCTGTAATCCCAACTACTCAGGAGGTTGAGGCAGAAGAATCTCTTAAACCCAGGAGGTGGAGGTTGAAGTAAGCCAAGATCATGCCACTGTACTCCAGCCTGGGCGACAGAGTGAGACTCCGTCTTAAATAAATAAATAAGACAGAATCATGGCTGGGTGCAGTGACTCATGCCTGTAATCCCAACACTTTAGGAGGCCAAGGCAAGCGGATCACCTGAGGTCAGGAGTTCGACACCAGCCTGGCCAACATGGTGAAACCCCATCTCTACAAAAATTAGCCAGGCATGATAGTAGTGGGTAATCCCAGCTACTCGGAAGGCTGAGGTGGGAGAATCACTTGAACCTGGGAGGCAGAGGTTGCAGTGAGCTGAGGGCACACAGAGCGAGACTCTGCTCAAACACACACACACACACACACACACACACACACACACACACACAAAGAATCAGTGTATATACACACACAAAAGGACACAAACAAGAAAGGAGATGCAACAGAAAATTAATAGTAAATGCCTCTCAGAATTCTATTTAATTTTTCTACCTCTTCTTTGCCAGTGCATACTTTAAGCCAACATGGTGAAACCTTGTCTCTACTAAATATACAAAAATTAGCTGGGAGTGGTGGCAGGCGCCTATAACCCCAGCTATTCAGGAGGCTGAGGCAGGAGAATCGCTTGAACCCAGGAGGCAGAGGTTGTAGTGAGCCAAGATCATGCCAATGCACTCCAGTTGGGGCAACAAGAGAGAAACTCCATCTCAAAATAAAAAAAAGAAGGATGTGATAGTCAAACTTATGCACCAACTTGGCTAGGCAATGGTGTCCAGATAGTTGGTCAAACATTATTCTAGACGTTTCTGTGGAGGTTATTTTTTAGATGAGATTAGCCTTATAAACTGGTGAACTTTGGGTGAAGCAGATTACCCTGCATAGTGTGGTGAGTCTCATTTAATCAGCTGGAGGACTCAACAGGAAAAAGACTCACCTCCCCTGAGCAAGAAGAGATTCTGCCAGCAGAACTTCTGAGGCAGCAGAATGCAACATCAACTCTTCTCTGGGTCTCCAGTCTGCCAGCTTACCCTGCAGATTTTGGACTTGCCAGCCTTCTGTCACGTGGGCCAATTTCTTAAAATCTCTCTCTCTTGCTTTGGTGGGTGTGTGTATACCTGAAGAGATGCCTGAATTGACAGCCCTCAGAGATAACCTACCATGGACTTCTAGCCTCCAAAACTATGAGACAATAAAATTCTGTTTGAGCCACCCAGCCTGTATGACACTTTGTTATAATAGCCCTAGTAAACTAATACAGAGGTGCAACAGAAAATTAATAGTGGATATCTCTCAGTTAGAATTACACTTATTTTTTTTTCATGTCTACTTTGCCTGCGCACATTAAAAGAATGTTTTTGACTATGAACAGACTGTTTTGGTAATGAGGAAAAAAAAATCACCAAAAACAAGTGACATAAGCATTCCCACACTATATAATTCTGTATCTGCTTCCTATACTACAGTCAATTATTTCTCTTAGTTATTAAAAGAACTTTTATGACTATCCATAACTTATTGCCCAAGTGCTCATCTGACTGTTCACAATGCAAAAGAACACTCACCTTCATAATCTCTTATTGAATCTTCTGTCCTGACCCCAGCCATATTATACTGGCTGCTCACAGACTGAGAGAGCATTCCTTCTAATCTCTCCAATGTGGCTTGGCCTTCTGCTGTTAGATGGGATAATCCTTCTTCATAGGTGTAAAATGTAGGGATGTCCCCCTGTCCTTGTTCTAAACAAACAGAAAACTTAAAGTTTAAATACAACAATTAGAAAAAACAAAATGGAATCCATAATTGCTGCCAGCCTGGCCAACACGGTGAAACCCTATCTCTACTAAAAATACAAAAATTAGCCAGGCGTGGTGGCACGCAACTGTGGTCCCAGCTACTCAGGAGGCTGAGGCAGGAGAATCACTTGAACCCCGGAGATGGAGGTTTCAGTGAGCCGAGATTGCACCGTTGTACTCCAGCCTGGGCAACAGAGCAACATTTTGTTTTAAAAAAAAAAAAAAAAAAAAAAAAAAGAATCTGCTGAAGGTAACATACAGTCCAAATAGGCTTCCAGGAGATACTTTTCAACATTTATTTATACACATATATAGGCTACTGCTGAAGCCGGAAATACAAAGAAAATGCCCCTACTCTCTAGGGTTATTAAAAGAGATAACAAGCCAGTAAATAGCAATTCCCAAAGAATTCCATGTCCAGGGACTAGAAAAAAAAAGTGTGTTCCTAAGGTCAGAGAGTCCTACATTATCCTGAGGTGGGAATTTTACAAGTGAGCACAAATTAATTTACATTAATTTGTATAATGAAGATGTTTTCTGATTAAAAAACATGCTCCTTTCTTAAAAAAAATCAGGGCCAGGTGCAGTGGCTGACGTCTGTAATCCCAGCACTTTGAGAGGCCGAGGTGGGAGGACTGCTTGAGCCCAGGAGTTCAAGATCAGCCTGGGCAACACAATAAGACCTCATCTCTCCAAAAAAATGTTTTTTTAATTAGCCAGGCACAGTGGTGTGCACCTGTAGTCTCAGCTAATTGGGAGACTGGGGTGGGACAGCTTTAGTCCAGCAGCTCAAGGCTGCAGTGGGTGGTGATGGTACCACTGCCTTCCAACCTGGGCAACAGAGCTAGACCCTGTTTAAAAACAGAAAAAAAAAAAAAAAAAAAAAAAAAAAATTCTGGAACATACAAAAAGGATAAAAAATTTTAAATCACTCAAAAATCTCAGAAAGGTAAGGATATATTTGGACATATTTAGGTATGTAATGGAGAATCCCAGAAATGTGTTTATCTAAGGCCAGGAAGTGGGTGTACATGAAAGAAAGGGCTTTGGATACCCAGATTGGTGTACATAAGACCAATAGGGAAAAGAAAAGAGAACAGCAAGCACTTCAAGCTATAAAGACTCTTTATCACACTAGTGACTGCATTCTGGTCTGGGGAAGGCAACGGGAAAGAGTTCTTAAATAAATGACGTATAGTTCTGAGAAAAATAAATGAAGTATGGTTCTGAGAAAAAGAAATGACCTTGGCAGTGAGCTGTTTGAAGGAACATGTTAAATAAAGATGCAGGCCAGGCCCGATGGCTCATGCCTGTAATCCCAGCATTCTGGGAGGCCAAGGCCAGAGGCTTGCTTGAGCCCAAGAGTCGACCAGTTTGTGCAATATGGCAAAGCCCAGTCTCTACAAAAAATACACAAAAATTAGCCAGGCATGGTGGCACAAGCCTGTCGTCGCAGCTACTCAGGAGGCTGAGCTGGGAGAATCATTTGAGCCCAGCAGGCAGAGTTTGCAGTGAGCAGAAATCACGCCACTGCACACCAGCCTGGGCATCAGAGTGAGACCCTGTTGCAAAATAATAATAATAATAAAACAACATAAATGATCCAGGTTCTCAAGGTGTAGAGAGAGAAGCTTGTTCTCTGGGGGCAGCTGCCTCAGTTTAAAAGACTTTCTGACTATCCAGTTTCCTATCTACCATTTTCTTTCCTTCCATATGCTCTACTTATCCATTCTTCCCAACAATCTCTACTTTTACCCTCAAAATTTGTCTGCTGCAAAGGGCTTTGGCATAAAGTGTACTACTGTGTCATTCTCTTTCAATAATAATCTTACCAGCCAGGCGCAGTGGCTCACGCCTGTAATACCAGCACTTTGGGAGGCCGAGACAGGCGAATCACCTAAGGTCGAGAGTTCAAGACCAGCCTGACCAACATGGAGAAACCCCATCTCTACTAAAAATACAAAATTAGCCTGGCGTGGTGGCGCATGCCTGTAATCTACTTGGAAGGCTGAAGCAGGAGAATCGCCTGAATCTGGGAGGTGGAGGTTGCGGTGAGTCGAGACCACACCATTGCACTCCAGCCTGGGCAACAAGAACAAAACTCCGTCTCAAAAGTAATAATAATAAAAATAATCTTACCATACTGCATATTTTACAGACATATAAAGAACTATAATCCTCTACCCTTAATACAAATAAATGCTTACAATGAAACACTAAACAAACAAACAAAAAAACATTTTAAAATCCATTTCACTAACCATGCGCTTCCACATCATATTCTTCTCCATCGTAGTCATCTGAATCCTCATCCTCAGGATCTGGATGCAAGGCCTGGCACTCGCACATTGCAGTGAACATCGCCTCCACTGAACAAGGGAATTAAACTGTAACCGATTTTTTTTTCAATGTAGAATAAAATTTTATAATAAAAATAATCATCAGTGCCAATAAATTTAATCGGTACACAAAAGGCCACAGTATTTACAAACTTGCCAAATTGTAAAATCAATCTTGAAAGCGGCTGAAGCAAAGGACAAGTCATAAAATAATAAGAGTTCATTATGAGAGATTATTACGATCTCTTCATGGCTCATGGGGTTTTCCAAGAAAAAAGGGTCAGAGTCCTGGTAAGACTGCTGGCATCAGGGTGAAGCCCCTCTCAGCTGACAGTGTTCTTTCCAGCCATCCTGAGATCTTCCACTTTAAAACTGCTGTAACTCCTCTGCCATCCAGCAGGTGAGATTAAGTCAACAGCACCAATCAGTAAAACTAACCAGAGTCCATTCACAAAAGAAAACCAGATAACAGAGTGTCTACAATATTCTCACTACATTCACAACCTTTGATGTTAATAGGTATTTGGTCCTCAATATTACCAATGCTAAAATGAAGAAAAAGCAGTAAAATGGAGGTAATGGTGGTAAAGGTGAGAGCTGTGTGTGTGTGTGTGTGTGTGTGTGTGTGTGTTAATTGGGAATGCTTGGTACATAAAAGGGGAAGAATCAATACTGTAGAACACTCACATGCTGATTTATCACTAGGCACAAATCTAAATTCAGTAATAGGTTCAACATCATCATCACTGTCTTCCTCTTCTTCATCAGCAACAGGTTCTTTTGATTCTTCTAGAAAATAAAAACACCCTTTTAATGTCATTATTTGACTTTAAAAAAATGAAGCGTATTGATAAATCTGAATACTGCAATTCAATTTTAATTTCCAATTGTGGTTGACAAATTTATTTCCAATTATGGTTGAAAAATCCTGATTATTTATCCAGTGAGCATCCTAGAAAAGCCTTGCCTCGATCTCCTTACCTCTAGATCCACCCACCTCGGTCTCCCAAAGTGCTGGGATTACAGGCGTGAGTCACCACGCCTTGCTGGGAATGAATTTTAAGGTTATTTTAAGATAATCTAATCTCATCCACAGATGACAGAGCTAATGGTCATCTGTTTTTTTTCTGAGACTGGGACTTATTTTGTTGCCCAGACTGGACACTCTTGCCCTCTCAGGCTCAAGCGATCCTCCCACCTCAGCCTACTAAGCAGCTAGGACTACAGACACTTGCCACCACACCCTGCTAATTTTTGTTTTTTTGAGATGGAGTCTTACGATGTTGCCCAGGCTGGTCTCAAACTCCTGGGCTCAAGTGATCGTCCTGTCTTGGCCTTTCAAAATACTGGGATTGTGGCTGGGCGTGGTGGCTCAGGACTGTAATCCCAGCACTTTGGGAGGCCGAGGCGGGCGGATCACGAGGTCAGGAGTTCGAGACCAGCCTGGCCAACATGGTGAAACCCCGTCTCTACTAAAAATACAAAAATTAGCCAGGCATGGTGGTGGGCGCCTGTAATCCCAGCTACTCAGAAGGTTGAGGCAGAAGAATCGTCTGAACCCAGGAGGCGGAGGTTGTAGTGAGCCAGGATCACGGCATTCCACTCCAGGCTTGGTGACAGGGCGAGACGCCATCTCAAAAAAAAAAAAAGGTTGGGATTACAGATGTGAGCCACTGAGCCAAGATCACGCCATTGCACTCCAGCCTGGGTGACAGGGTGAGACTCCGTTTCAAAAAAAAAAATGCTGGGTTTACAGATGTGAGCCACTGTGCTCGGTCTTGATGGTCATTTATAAAGAGACTTATAGAGGTATGCCAAAGAGAAAAAAAATATTGGAATTTGGAGAATCAGAATGTGAGGAACAAAGGCTGGGAAAATATGATTCAAGTATGTGTAATTTATGAGAGAAGTTTAAGATAAAAAGAACTGGAGGGCCAGGCAAGGTGGCTCATGCCTGTAATCCCAGCACTTTGGGAGGCTGAGGTGGGCGGATCATAAGATCAGGAGATCGAGACCATCCTGGCCAACACAGTGAAACATTGTTTCTATTAAAATACAAAAAAAAAGATTAGCCAGGCATGGTGGCAGGCGCCTGTAGTCCCAGCTACTTGGGAGGCTGAGGCAGGGGAATCGCTTGAACCCAGGAGGCGAAGGTTGCAGTGAGCTGAGATCGCGTCACTGCACTCCAGCCTGGCAACAGAGCAAGACTCTGCCTCAAAAAAAAAAAAAGAACTGGAGAATTAGTGAAATAAACATGACCCAGGAAGATACTAATTTCTAGTAAGATAGGAAATCCTGCATATTTTACTAAGAAAGGATTACTCATAATTACATCAATTACAATCAAATAATCATATAGACTCTGTAAGATTATAGAGCACATATTTAAAACACACACCCTAAAACCTACTGAACTGCTTTTTCCTAGTTTAGGACTTACAGCATTTGCATTTTAAACAAGCTTCCCACGTATTTCTAATGTGTATCCGTTAGTCTTGAGTTTGAGAACCAGAGACCAATACACTCCCTTAACTTTTTTGGATGAAATTCAGGCTCAGAGAGATGCAAATGACTTGCCTAGCAAGTTAATGACAGGGTTTTTACTTTTTTTTTTTTTTTTTTCCAACAGAGTCTTGCTCTGTTGCCCAGACTGGAGTGCAGTGGCGCAATCTCAGCTCACTGCAACCTCCACCTCCTGGGTTTAAGCGATTCTCATGTCTCAGCCTCCCGAGTAGCTGGGATTACTGGCGCCCGCCACCAGGCCCAGCTAATTTTTGTATTTTTAGTAGACACGGGATTTCACCATGTTGACCAAGCAGGTCTCCAACTCCTGACTTCAGGTGATCCGCCTGCCTCGGCCTCCCAAAGTGCTGGGATTACAGGCATGAGCCACTGTGCCCGGCCTAATGACAGAGTTTTCTTATTCAATGTGCTTTTGCCCTTTATTATTAAACGCTATTTCCTAAGCCTTTCTCTTGATATGTACCTTTCCCACCTCCAATGCCTGTCACTATTTAGGGCCATTTCATACAAGCATTTGGAGCTGACTGGCAAGAGTACCTCCAAGGTTTTGCATTTCTGGAAATGAATGAATGCTTTAAACTAAACATTACACATGATATTCTTAGTTATAAAATCATAGTTGCATTTACTTAGATGAAGAGTAAATTTTGTGCCTAATGCCTTATTAGGAAGTCTTACTACACTACTACACCCCAGGGTTAACAGCCTTTTACTTTTCCTAATCCTCTTCTTCAGACTTCACTAGATTTTTAAATGTCTTTGAACCTTTTCCAACGGCAAGAATTTGAAATCTTATAACAAAAATATTTTCAGATAGCTGAATCAGTCATTACCACTTAATGAGGCAGGGCTTGCCAAAAGTCCTAAGAATTACTAAATAGTGTCACAACTGAATATAAATGATCATATTATTATATCTGGAACCGTATTAAAATCCCAATTTGAAAGAGCAATAGCCTTATAGATAAATTCATGGGATTGTCTCTTACACACTACTTCAAAGAAAAGCAACCCATTATTTTAAACATGAACATCTTCACTAGATTTTTACAAGTCTTTGCAATTATCCCAAAGCAAAACTTGAGAATCTTTATATCCTACAGTTTCTCAACCTTGGCACTACTGACATTTGGATGGAATAATTCTTTGTTGTGGTGGACCATCTGCGCATAGCAGAATATTTAGTATAATAATAGCACCCTTGGCATCTAACTGCTAGATGCCAATAATATCCTTCCTCTTTCAACCAAAATGTCACTGCCGAATGTGGGGGAATGGTGAGGTTGGTGGAGGTCCATGGAAAATATATTCCCCCTACACCCACTGATAACCACTATTGTAACAAAACGGAACAGTTCTATCTTAAATTCTCAGAAGCACAGGGTATACTGATCCAAGCCTCTAAGGGTGCCTTTTAAAAAGAGAAAGGCAGAATAAACAGTGAAACTTTAGAGGAAAGCTAGAAATACATATCCATAATAAATGAAGAATTCTAAGTGTAAATATATAGAAATATATACAGACACACACAAACGTCCATTATGAAAACTTCAACTGTCCAAGTTGCTGTGCTGAAATTTTGCTTAATAAACTACTATCCAAAATGAGTCAATGGCCTCAATGTTACATTGATTATTATCAAACACTCTTTTTTAAAATATAATTTGCTATCAAAGGAGGCATTAGATTAAATTACACCATACATACCTTCAAATTTGGCATTCACCATAACATACAAATGCTCTCCTAGACAGTCACTTCGGTCCCTGGATAATGCATGTAAACTAATGGTGGGGTATTCCAGTGAGAATCCTAATCCAGAACCATCTAACCAAGAGAGGCGGCTGAAAAACATGTTTTAAGTAGATTAGTTTTAGAAAGTAAATCCTAATGTAATATCACAAAGTATATAAAAGTTCAGCTTGGACACCTTTATGCATATAAATAAATTCAAGCTTACTTTTTTAGAAATGTTCATAAAATAAGAAAATTCAGTAGTGGAAATTGAATTTTCTTTAAGATCAATTCTGTTAAAGTCTCTTTCCCTCTAGCTATAAATTCAAACAGACTTGAAATTCCATTTTCCTCAGTCACATGTATGTTTCTATGACTTTCAAGCTTACTCTTTTTATATGTCTTCAAATACCCTCTTTGCTTTTGCAAATCCTCCTCTCTTCCATGAGGTCTCCCTTCAACTACACCAGTCCATAAAGACCTCTTCTTTTTCTGATTTGCAAATTTTAGTACTTAACTCTGTGGTAACGAGTCTTATATGTGCCCTTATGGAATATGAGCTATTTGACAGCAGAACTCATCACATTCCTTTATTTAACATTCTTCAAAACCATTAACAAAGAGCTCAGGAGGTAAGTATGCAATAAATCCTTGGTAATAATTTGTTTCTCCATGAATCCTACACTAAAAGACATAAATGGGTGTCATTACACTCGCCGCAACTCAGGAAATATTTATTACCTTGAGAGACAGACTCCCTGAAGCCTCTCATTTATTCAACATCTTTAAGAGAAAGCCACAGAAAAGCTAGGCCTAGTTTTCCCTCAAATGTGGTCAAATGCAAATATTTTATTGGTGTACCAAAGGAAGCACATCACCAAAATCAGTACGTTAAGCTTTCAGTAGAAGCTAGCTAATTTTCTAATACTTCATCCATCTGTACCACTTAGCAGAAGAAAAGTAAAAAATCCTGAAGAAGCCAAAAAAAAAAAAATGTTAATGCAATACAGTGGTTGTCTAGGGCTAGAAGGAAATGGGAATGTCTGCTAATGGGTACCAGGTTCTTTTTGGGGTGAAGAAAATATTCTAAAATTGTAGTGATAATTGCACGATTCTGTAAACAGACTAAAAACTACTGAATTATATATTTAAATGGTTAAACTGTATGTTATATGAATTATTTTTAAAAGTTAATGAAGTAAGACCCATGTATCATTCTATATTCTATACAATTTTAACAAGCCTGGCTGTCTAATTTTTAACCAAGCAAAAACAAAAGTAAAACAGGAGAACCTAGGACTGCCTTGGGCAGGAACAATGACAGTGTGACAGTCTGAGATCATTCATGTTCAGTGGAAGGGGAGGATGAACTTCACACCACAGTTGCCCTAAAGGAAATCAATGTCTAACCACATACTATGAGTGTTAAACACGTCTGACCCTCAGTTACCAAAAGCATTACCAAAACAAAGGCAGATTATTAGACTGTGGTGATAACTGTACAAATCTGCAAATATACTAAAACTTATCTAATTGTTTACTTCAAAAAGGCAAAAGTAAGTATATGCACTGTCATATGGAAAGATCTCCGTTCAACATTCTTATCAAAAAAAAAAAAAGTAAAGGAAATCTAAGAAGCTTAAAGGTGATAAATCTTTGTTTTTGTTTTTTTGAGATGAAGTCTCGCTTTGTCACCCAGGCTGGAGTGCAGTGACATGATCTTGGCTCACTGCAACCTCCACCTCCGGGGTTCAGGCGATTCTCCTGCCTCAGCCTCCCAAGTAGCTGGGATTACAGGCCTGTGACACCACACCTCGCTAATTTTTGTATTTTTAGTAGAGACAGGGTTTTGCCATGATGTTCATGATGGTCAGGCTGGTCTCAAACTCCCAACCTCAGGTGATCTGCCACCTCGGCCTCCCAAAGTGCTGGGATTACAAGCCTGAGCCACTGCACCTGGCCTAAAAGTGATAAATCTTAAAGAGCTAAAAGTGATAAAACCTCTACAAATTATTTTCCAGAACAACTCATTCCTACTGGTTCCAAAGAAACATTGTATTATGTAATGAGTTATGTGCTGTACGCATCTTTCCTGCTCACTGCCTTCCTTTTAATGTGGAGATGAAATAATATCCAAGTATCACGAGTCCCCTACAAAAGCTATATAATTTTAAAGCAAATAAACTGCCCTTTTCTGATCTCAAAACTTTTCTGGCATTATCACAATTCAGAAAGAAACATTCCAAATTTGGGTGTTCAAAATAATTTCAAATATCCAGAGCCATAAAACTTGAATGAGGGCATGGAAAAACTGAAACCTAAACATAGAATCATTGCCTGTCAAATTATGGCCTTTACTTTTAAAAGCCATAATAATAACTCTGTAATTCCTTACTAGTGCAGAGAGAATAAAATGCTCCTCTGCACAGCATTTGCTATGGAGCTCTCATAATCTTTACATGAACTGGGATTATGCACTCTACAGGACAGAAGCCAAGTTCCACACTTAAAAACACTTACTCTAATGGTTAAATTCTTTTTTTTTTTTTTTGAGACAGAGTCTCACTCTGTCGCCCAGGCTGGAGTGCAGTGGCGCGATCTCAGCTCACTGCAAGCTCCGCCTCCTGGGTTCACGCCATTCTCCTGCCTCAGCCTCCCGAGTAGCTAGGACTACAGGTGCCCGCCACCTTGCCCGGCTAGTTTTTTCATATTTTTTAGTAGAGACGGGGTTTCACCGTGTTAGCCAGGATGGTTTCGATCTCCTGACCTTGTGATCCGCCCATCTCGGCCTCCCAAAGTGCTGGGATTACAGGCTTGAGCCACCGCACCCGGCCCTTTTTTTTTTTAATAAAAAAAGAAAAGAAACCCCTAGGTTTCTATATTTTACTTTTTCAGATTTACAAATGCATATCATATATTAATATTCACAGATATTTTTAAATGGAAAAACAACTTACTTTCAACAACTTATTTTTTCCAACAGCATGTTACTATGTTAAAAAAGATTTGACATTATAGGCCAAGCGTGGTGGCTCACGCCTGTAATCCCAGCATTTTGGGAGGCTGAAGTGGATGGATCACCTGAGGTCAGGAGTTCCAGACCAGCCTACCAACATGGCAAAACCCTGTCTCTTATTAAAAATACAAAAATTAGCTGGGTATGGTGGCAGGCACCTGTAATCCCAGCTACTCGGGAGGCTCAGGCAGGAGAACTGGTTGAATTCAGGAGGCAGAGGTTGCAGTGAACCAAGATCACACTACCACACTCCAGCCTGGGCAACAGCGGGGAGACTCCATCTCAAAAAAAAAAAAAAAAAAAAAAAAGATTTGAAAGAACATTCATTTATCTGGCAATTTTAATTTAAAAAAAAAACTATTAACAACAAATTAAATCCTATTGCACGTAAATTATTTGTTGTACCACCACCAGATTTTCTAATTCTAGCAGAGGCCACGATGAAATAGGCCAGACATGCTGCCATTAAAGTTTGCTGGGATGAGACTGTAATAAATCTACTCAAAGTATTCAAGTTATAACTTTTAAAGTGCTGTAGAGAAACATAAAAGATTTCACTGTATCATCTAAAAATATAACTGTTTTGTCTGATCATTAAATTCTGATTTTCATTTACTCTTTGTATATATTCTAGAAGAAATCCTTCTAAAATATCTAATTAACCATACCCAGTTTCAAAGAAACTGTGAGTCAAAAGGGAAAGACAAGAAGAATTAGAAACCAAGTAAACATGTAGAGAAAATGTTTTGCTGAATTCAAATGCTTTTGCACAAGTATGGTCAGTGTCCTTTATTCCCAGCATGGGATGAAAAACAGGACAGGAAGCTACGAGAGGTCTTGAATTTGGGTTAACTTAATTATTTGGTTTAAAATTAATTTTGGAATGAGATACAAAAAAAAATTATAAGTTTAAACTACTAATTTTAATGTGATAACCTATTTTATTTTACCTGTTTTAAACTATTTTATATTATTCATGCCTCTGTATCTTCCTTATTTGGATAAAAATTCAACTTCCTGGCCAGATGCAGTGGCTAATGCCTGTAATCTTGGGAGACCAAGGTGGACGGATCACCCGAGGTCGGGAGTTTGAGACCAGTCTGACCAACATGCAGAAACCCCATCTCTACTAAAAATACAAAATTAGCTGGGCGTGGTAGCGCATGCCTGTAATCCCAGCTACTCAGGAGGCTGAGGCAGGAGAATCTCTTGAACTAGGGAGGCAGAGGTTGCAGTGAGCCGAGATTGCACCATTGCACTCCAGCCTGGGCAACAAGAGTGAAATTCTGTTTCAAAAAAAAAAAAAAAAAAATTCAACTTCCTATAAAAAACTAAGCTCTGAAATAAGTCGGAGATTCTAAATCTTTCAACACAAATCTGAGAGACTAAAACCAAGTCCAGCCAAAACCTAATCTGTTGCTGTCCCTCTCTGCCTCAAACTAAATAGTTTCACCAAAGCCTAAAGGCTATAAGCCAAACTCATGAACATGACTGTCTTCTTCTCCAGCTTTGTTATCTCTGGGCATTCTCCCTCACTGCCTCAGAGGAAGAACTGCTGGACTCTATATACATGTATACAGTATGTGTGTGTATTTATACTCTTTTTTTTTTGTATTTATGTTTCACACACAAAAAAATGATCTTGGCCTGGCACGGTGGCTCACGCCTGTAATTCCAGCACTTTGGCAGGCCGAGGCGGGTGGATCATGAGGTCAGGAGTTCGAGACCAGCCTGACCAACATGGTGAAACCCCGTCTCTACTAAAAATACAAAAATTGGCTGGGCGTGGTGGAGCACGTCTGTAATCCCAGCTACTCGGGAGGCTGAGGCAGGAGAATCACTTGAACCCAGGAGGTGGAGGTTGCAGTGAGCTGAAATCGCACCACTGCACTCCAGCCTGGGCAACAGAGTGAGGCTCTGTCTCAAAAAAAAATAAAAATAAAAAAAATAAATTATCTTAAAGAAGAAACATAAGAGATTTGTTTGTGAAAAGCTGAAACAAATAATTTTTAATTTTTTTAAGAGACAAGGTTTCACTGTGTCACCCAGGCTGGAATGCAGTGGCATGATCACAGCTCACTGTAGCCTCAACTTCCCAGGATTAAGTAATCCTCCCACCTCAGCCCCCCATAGTAGCTGCGACTACAGGTACATGCAACCATGACCGGCTAATTTTTGCAATTTTGTATTCTTTGTAGAGACGTGGTTTTGTCATGTTGCCCAGGCTGGTCAAGAACTCCCGGGCTCAAGCGATCTGCTCACCTTGGCCTTCCAAAGAGCAGGGATTTACAGGTGTGAGCCACCTTGCCCAGGCTAAGAATTTTTAAAAAACTGGTAAGAGGCCGGGCGCGGTGGCTCAAGTCTGTAATCCCAGCACTTTGGGAGGCCGAGATGGGCGGATCACAAGGTCAGGAGATCAAGACCATCCTGGCTAACATGGTGAAACCCTGTCTCTACTAAAAATACAAAAAACTAGCCAGGTATTGTGGCGGGCGCCTGTAGTCCCAGCTACTCGGAGGCTGAGGCAAGAGAATGGCGTGAACCCGGGAGGCGGAGCTTGCAGTGAGCCGAGATGGCGCCACTGCACTCCAGCCTGGGCCACACAGCGAGACTCCGTCTCCAAAAAAAAAAAAAAAAAAAACTGGTCAGAACTTAAAAAGAGTTATACTTCCTTAGTGTGAGAATTGTATTGTGGTTATACAAGATAATGTCCCTGTTCTTCTGAACAGGAAGTGGAAAACATGTCTGCAATTCTCAAATGGCTCAGAAAAAAAAGAAAAACAGACAAACATGGCAAAATGTTAACTAATAAATCTTTGTGAAGGGTGTATGGGTAGTAATAACACTTACAACTTTTCCTTAGGTTTGAAATTTTTCTTTTTTTTTTTTTTTGAGACAGTCTCTGTTACCCAGGCTGGAGTGCAATGGCATGATCTCGGCTCACTACAACCTCCACCTCTTGGGTTCAAGCAATTCTCCTGTCTCAGCCTCCCAAGTAGCTGAGATTACAGATGCCTGTCACCACACCCGGCTAATTTTTGTATTTTAGTAGAGATGAGGTTTCACCATGTTGGCCAGGCTGGTCTTGAACTCCTGTCCTCAGGTGATCTGCCCGCCTCGGCCTCCCAAAGTGCTGGTATTACAGGCGTGAGCCACCGCACTGGACCGTAGGTTTGAAATTTTTCAAAATGCAAAAACCAATACAGGACTGTCCCTCAAAAGGAGTTATAATATTGAAAGAAGTGTCAACATACAGCAATGTCATGAATAAAAAAGGAATGCCTAGGAACTAGGAATGTATCTGTGCTCCATCTTCTACCACTTCAAAGAAACTGCTTTCCCCAAATACCAAAGATTTCCTTGTCAATACTCAATATACGCTCTTGACATTTTGTTTTGACTGCTCCTTCCTCCTTTCTCAAGTCTCTTCTTCCATGACCCACCCACAGGTGTATCCCTAGGGTTCTACACTTGGTCCTCTTCTCTTCTGAGATAGCTAATCCATTTCCATGAGTATACACTAATACTTCAACGACTTCCAAACATCTATCTTTAATACCACTTTCCCAAGACACACACTCTTTTTTTTTTTTTTTTTTTTTTTTTGACACAAGGTCTCACTCTGTCACTCAGGCTGGAGTGCAGGGGCACAGTCACGGCTCACTGCAGCCTCGACCTTCTGGACTCAGGTGATCCTCCCATCTCAGTTTCCTGAGTAGCTAGGACTACAGGCCGCCACCATGCCTGGCTAACTTTTGTATTTTTTGTAGAGACTGGGTTTCGCCATGTTACCCAGGCTAATCTCGAACTTCTGGGGCGATCCGCCTGCCTCAGCTTCCCAAAGTGCTGGGATTACAGGTGTGAGCCACCGTGCCCGGTCCAACACACACTCGTATGTACAATTACTCCACACATGTCCTGACCAAACTCATTATCTGCCTCTTACCTCAATCTTGCTTTTCCTACCACCCATATGTCCTATCTCAGTGACTGGCCTGAAGCCTAAGCCTTGTTCAATGTCTAAATTTCCCTTTAAAGCAACAGTTCTTTACAGTTTTTGTGCTCTGGATTCTGTGGTAGGCAAAATTTTGGCCCCCACGACCTTCAGTTTCTGGTGTCATGCGTGTGAATATGTTATATTACACAGCAAAAGGGACTTCGCAAACCTAATTAAGGTTGCCAGTGGACAGCAACATAGGGAGATTATCCTGGATTTTACAGGTGGTTCGAAAGTAATCACATGAGTTCTTAGAGAATTTTCTCTGGCTGTCGACAAGTGATGGAGCAAAAGGGGAAGCAACACATATCTGAAGGGCAGGAAAGATTAAATGTGTCATTACAGGCTTCAAAATAAAGAGAACTAAATGTCAAGGAAACAGGGACCTCAGTTCTACAACCACAATATTTAAGGTAGATCTATCTGACTGTGAAAATACCAAAGTGCTCCAGGTGGCCAAATAAAAGGGCAATTTCTTCCAGGACCCCAAAACGGGAGTCTGGTACCTCTGCATATGACCCCTGTCTGTGTCGAGTTAAGGATGTTCCTCTCCTTACTATTCCTACAGAAAAAATCTATATTGTGTAACCAAACTTTCAAAGTCCTCCACCCTCGGCTCTGAAACTACGTATCCTGCAGAGGGGAACACCTCCTGCATCTGTTCATCCGGAAAGACAGGCACACTTCAGACTCTTAAAACGAGACCGTGCGTTAAGGGCAACGCACGCGCCAGACCTCCAGTAAAAGGCGAGTTAAAAAAAGAAAGAAAGAGAGAAAAAGAAAGAGGAAAAAAAGAAAAAAAAAAAAAGTACAATCCATGAGGGGAAATTCCGGCCCGAGAAAATAGAGAATGGAAGACTCCGGAGGAGTGCTAGAAAAATCGAGCCTTCCAGCCGGTACAGGTATCCCTGAGGCGTCCCGGACACGCGCCCCCGCTCCCAGCAGCCCTCCAGGCCGCCCCTTGCCCGGCTCCTTCGCACCGCCTGCTCCAGCAAGGAGGAGGGTGGCACGCAGGAGGCCGGCGCTGGGGACCGGGAACCCTACCTCTCAGCGATGTAAAGGGTACCAGTGCCGAGGCCCTTCCCGTTCAGCACAGCCTCGGTGTCTGGTTGTTGCCGCAGGAGCCCCTCCGCCGGCCCAGGAGGCGGGAAACTTTTGAGGAAGCTCATAGCAGCAGACAGTGCGACAACACAGCCCCTGAGGAGTTAGAAAACAGCAATGCCTGCACCACACCGCTCGCCCTGGAAGAGGCACTCACCCCGGAAGAACAACTTAGTCTGCCCCGGAATCTGAACGCCGGTCGACCATAGAGATGAGACATTCTAGGAAAAGCGTCGGAGGTCGGCTAAGACCGTGTGGAGT
Source organism: Rhinopithecus bieti (assembly GCF_001698545.2). Classification (NCBI taxonomy): domain Eukaryota; kingdom Metazoa; phylum Chordata; class Mammalia; order Primates; family Cercopithecidae; genus Rhinopithecus; species Rhinopithecus bieti. Next base: position 982,895 of record NW_016811202.1, read on the forward strand.
TTAACACCCCTCCCCTTCTTCCTCGTCATTTCTGAGGCTTTGGGCTTCAATAACTGAGGGTTCTGTGGGAAGTCCCTCAAGATTGTCACAGTGAAATCACCATTGCAAAATTGTAACTGAGACACTGAAAGCAATCTGACCTACCCAAATCCATGTTGTTTCTAACCTCCAAGCTGACCTTGTTCATTCCTGGTATAGGCTGAACTAGCTTTGGGAGGAACTTAGTTTACAGTTTGAAGTTTTAAAACAAAGATGATGGGCCGGGCGCGGTGGCTCAAGCCTGTAATCCCAGCACTTTGGGAGGCCGAGACGGGAGGATCACAAGGTCAGGAGATCGAGACCATCCTGGCTAATACGGTGAAACCCCGTCTCTACTAAAGAATACAAAAACTAGCCGGGCGACGAGGCGGGCGCCTGTAGTCCCAGCTACTTGGGAGGCGGAGGCAGGAGAATGGCGTGAACCTGGGAGGCGGAGCTTGCAGTGAGCTGAGATCCGGCCACCGCACTCCAGCCTGGGCGACAGAGCCAGACTCCGTCTCAAAAAAAAAAAAAAAACAAAGATGATGACAGCCTTTTTCCAAAACAAACTTCCTTCTTGCCTGGGGACTGGACTGCCTTTGTAGGACTAACAAATCAGCCAAAGATTAGAAATTTTGTAATTTAGAAATTACAGCTGGAGGCCACAAGATTCTGACCCTCCCTAAACTGCACCTAAGATCGGTGCTTGAGACATGTTTGCAGACCCTACACTTGATGGATCAGCTGGCACCACCAGATGGATAAACTGGCTATGTGATCTTGTGCCCCCTCCCCCACAACCCAGGAACTGACTCAGCGCAAGAGGACAGCTTCAACTCCCTGTGATTTCATCTCCCACCCAACCAATCAACACTCTTCATTCACTGGCCTTCCCCAACCTTCCAAATTATCCTTAAAAACTTTGATCCCTGGCCGGCAGGGTGGCTCACGCCTGTAATCCCAGCACTTTGGGAGGCCAAGGCAGGCGGATCAGGAGGTTAGGAGATCCAGACCATTCTGGCTAACACGGTGAAACCCCGTCTCTACTAAAAATACAAAAAATTAGCCGGGTGTGGTGGCAGGCACCTGTA
>NW_016811202.1:985191-987483 GCF_001698545.2 Rhinopithecus bieti
TATTATTTTTGAGACGGAGTCTCGCTCCGTCACCCAGGCTGGACTGCAGTGGCCGGATCTCAGCTCACTGCAAGCTCCGCCTCCCGGGTTTTTTACGCCATTCTCCTGCCTCAGCCTCCCGAGTAGCTGGGACTACAGGTGCCCGCCACCTCGCCCGGCTAGTTTTTTGTATTTTTTAGTAGAGACGGGGTTTCACCATGTTAGCCAGGATGGTCTTGATCTCCTGACCTTGTGATCCACCCGTCTCGGCCTCCCAAAGTGCTGGGATTACAGGCTTGAGCCACTGCGCCCGGCCGTATTATTATTATTTTTGATACCGTGTCTCGCTCTGTCACCCCGGCTGGAGTGCAGTGGCGCCATCTCGGCTCACTGCAAGCTCCGCCTCCCAGGTTCTCCCCATTCTCCTGCCTCAGCCTCCCCAGTAGCTGGGACTACAGGTGCCCACAACCGCCCCTGGCTAATTTTTTTGTATTTTTAGTAGAGACGGGGTTTCACTGTTGCCTCGATCTCCTGACCTCGTGATCTGCCAGCCTCAGCCTCCCAAAGTGCTGGGATTACAGGCGTGAGCCATGGCGCCCCACGCCCCCCCACCCAAAGTTACTGTTATTGACCCACTTTACAGATGAGAGACCTGAGGCATTAAACTCAAGAGCAATAATTTGGCCATGAGAGAACTAGTGAAATTGAAGTAAATCCTCTTGTTAACTCAATATGGTAATACCTTTGCAGTAGGACTGCTGAGGCTGGAAGTCAGGATGTGTGGGGTAGTTTTGTTTCTATCCTCTCAACAGTTAGGGTAGCATTAAATTTTTAACCTGTTTGAGATCAGCCTGGGCAACATAGTGAGACCCCCCCATCTCTACCAAAAAATAAATAAATAAATTAGCCCAGCATGGTGGCACTTGCTGTGATCCCAACTACTTGGGAGGCTGAGGTGAGAGGATCATTTGAGCCTCAGAAGTGGAGGCTACAGTGAACCACGATTGTGCCACTGCACTCTAGCCTGGGTGGCAGAGCAAGACTCCATCTCAAAAAACATTTTTTTTTCCTTTAACCTGGACTAGTTTGTTGGTAGTGTTAAAGTGAATTAAATAAGGCCTGAGGAGGGCTCTGTACTTCTATATTTGAGTCCTTGTGGACGAACTGTAACCTAAGTTAATAGGGAGATAACTTTGAAAATCTAACTTAGGAGTATTCACCTGTAACAATAGCTGAACCTTGGCCAATCCCAGCAGCCATGTTTCAACCACTCATACACTGCTGAGTGTTCAAACTGTGTTCAAATAAGGCAGATGCCAACCTGTATCCAATCCAGCTGTTTCTGTACCTCACTTCCAATTCTTGTACGTCACTTCTCTCCTTTTTTTTTGTCTATAAATTTCTTGTGACCATGAGGCATCCCTGGAGTCTCTCTGAATCTGCTGTGATTCTGGGGGCTGCCTTGAAATTTAATTCTACTAAAGTTTTTCTTTTAACAGATGGTATCAGAAGTGGGATCTGAAGTACAGCTTGTAACGATCCCCAGGAGTGCTGAGTGAACAAGTCAGGTACCTGCAGAATCCACTGTGTCCTTTGATCTGTCACAGCAGCTGGGGATGCTGGTAAGTTCTCTCTCAGATTTCAGAGTTCCACAGATTTGTGTTTTGAGCTCTCCGAGTTCCTTTTGTTTTTGTTTTTTGGTTTTTTTTTTTTGAGAGGGAGTTTTGCTCTTGTTGCCCAGGCTGGAGTGCAATGGCGAGATCTTGGCTCACTGCAACCTTAGCCTCCTGTCTCAGCCTCCCGAGTAGCTGGGATTACAGGCATCTGCCACCATGCCCAGCTAATTTTTTATATTTTCAGTAGAGATGGGGTTTCTTCATGTTGGCCAGGCTGGTCTGGAGCTCCTGACCTTCAGGTGACCTAACCACCTCGGCCTCCCAAAGTGCTGGAATTACAGGCATGAACCACCACGCCCGGCCAGCTCTCTGACTTTCTTTGAGCAAATTTCTGTTCCAAACTGGGTTTGGAAGTTGCGACAGAAACTGGACTGGGTCCAGGATAAAATTTGATCTGGTAATTAACTGGCTTGGATCCAGTTAGAGGCCTTTTATATCTGACTAGGCCAGAAAGAAACTGGTAGTACATGGTAATGTTGTTGGGGTTGTAAAATTTGGCTTTTGAAAATTTACAGGTGGCGGGGCGCGGTGGCTCACGTCTGTAATCCCAACACTTTGGGAGGCCGAGACGGGTGGATCACAAGGTCAGGAGATTGAGACCATCCTGGCTAACACAGTGAAACCCCATCTCCACTAA
>NW_016811202.1:987613-1001184 GCF_001698545.2 Rhinopithecus bieti
AAAAAAAAAAAAAAAAAGAAAAGAAAATTCACAGGGATTTTTCTGTTCCTCCCCTTTATTTCATTTTTCTTGCTTGCTTAGATAGGAAAAAAATCATTGGCTAAGTTGATCAAGGGAAACTGAGAGCAAAGCCAATATCTTAGGTAAAAATAGATGCTTTGCTTAATTTCGGGAGGACTGAATTTCTTCCAGCTTATACCTGCATAAGTGTTAGGCCTGGGAAGCAGCGAAGCCTTACAGAAATGGCAAAATCTTACTAAACATAACTTACAGTGGAAAGTTTCAACTGAACAATAATGCACTGAAGTGCATTTAAAAATGAGGGCTCCCAAATTAGTCTCATCTAGGGATGCCTATTAATATGCAGAATATTCCAAAAAGATTTAAAGATGCCAGGGCCCATCCAGGGACAAGTTTGAGTCTTGCCCGTTTGATATTGGGAGCTAAGTGGAGTGGCTAATGTCTATGTTTTGTCACATGTATGTTGGTCTCGCCATAGAGGAAAAAGATAAATTCTCTTTGTGTTACAACTTGGCCCCAGGGCTATAGTGCGGTGAGCCAGGTTACTAGAACAGCTCAGGGAAAGGGAACCCAGAAGCCTGGCATGCCAGCAAAAGTGAAAGGATTTCTTAACAAGCAGACTCTGTCCTCTCTCTGTGCAAACCGGTTGAATGAATGATAACAATCACTGTTTATATCCTCTGTAAAGTTTTTCTTAATGCAACAAAGGATTCTAAGGTTATTCTTAAACAGTAGCGAATCTGGTGGGCTTTGTGTGTCTTTCTGTATGGGTCTGTCATAAAGAGAAGTACCTTAGGATAGAACAAAAGGACCCCATAAGCCCAGTGTTCAAACCACCCCAGCAAACTACTCAGTTCCAAGCTTTGCTACAAGTCTCTGAAGAAAAAAAAAAAAACAAAACAAAAAACAGAAAACTGGATGAGGTCTCCATCTTGTTTTATGTCCTAGGAGCTTGACCTTGTAACCATGTGAGAGTACTTTCTCTTGGTCTCCACCTTCCAGGAAAAGGAGTTTTAGGGTTCATATCATAGTTAGCTCCAAAAACCATTTTCAGGAGTTAAAAGCGTTTGCAAGCTCAAAATTAACTACCTTGGACTACTTCTGGGAAGGGCAACGGGAACCACTCGGTGCTATAGCTCAGCAGCTAAGGCTTTGCCATTTTACAATGGTGGCCTGAGTACAATTCCTGGCTTAGGGTATGAATACTTTCTGGGTGATATTTGTGTGACTTTTTTTTTTCTTTTTTTTTTTGAGACGGAGTCTTGCTCTGTTGCCCAGGCTGGAGTACAGTGGTGTGATCTCGGCTCACTGTAAACTCCACCTCCTGGGTTCAAGAGATTCTCCTGATGCAGCCACCCAAGTAGCTGGGATTACAGGTGCCCACCACCATGCCTGGCTAAGTTTTTTGTATTTTTAGTAGAGACAGGGTTTCACCATGTTGGACAGGCTGGTCTCGAACTCCTGATCTCGTGATCCGCCTGCCTTGGACTCCCAAAGTGCTGGGATTACAGGCGTGAGCCACCACACCCGGCCTGTGTAAACTTTATCATTTGTTAATTCTCTTCCTCTGCATGAACAACTTTGGGGTTCCCTTCTTGAATTTTCTTCTCTCTAAACATCTGGGAGGTTACCTTTGGTAAAGTTCAAAATCCAGAAATGTTGGCCACTTGGCATGGCTAGTCAGGTAATAAGAGATTTAAGAGGATTTTAAAAAGAGCACTATGGTTAAAAGTCAGCTTAATTAAAAGTAGATATCTGCCAGGAGCAGTGGCTCCCGGCTGTAATCCCAGCACTTTGGGAGGCTGAAGCAGGAGTATCACATGAGCCCAGGAGTTCGAGACCAGCCTGGGCAACATGGTGAAACCTCGTCTCTACAAAAAATACAAAAATCAGCCAGGTGTAGCATTGCAGGCCTGTGGTCCCCGCTACTCGGGAGATTGAGGCAAGAAAATCACTTGAATCTGAGAGGCAGAGGCTACAGTGAGCTGAGACTGCACCACCGCACTCCAACCTGGGAGACAGAGTGAGACTCCATCTCAAAAAAGAAGTGGATATCCAATAGGTATATTTAAAAGGCTTTTATGTTTTTTTTTTTTTGGTCTTGGATCTTGTTGTTCTAAAAGAAGGTTTTTCTTCTCAGTCAACTGAATTATTTTTCTCCATTTTTTCTTGCCACTCAATGCATGCATGAAAGGCTCTAAGATAGCTTCTAACAGCCTGAAACTCCTTGGGAAAAACAGAGAAGGTGCCACACAATCTGTTTTGGGAAAAATCTCTGTTTTCTTCATGGAACCCCAGGAACTGAAAGTCGATAGATCCTTCTCAAAATCTAAGGCTCTGTGTTTTTATTTATTTATTTATTTTTCCTTTCTTTCTTTTAAGACAGAGTCTCACTCTGTCCCCCAGGCTGGAGTGCAGTGGGGCAATCCGCCTCTCGGTTCAAGATTCTCCTGCCTCAGCCTCCTGGGTAGCTGGGACTACAGAGGTGTGCCACCATACCCAGCTAATTTTTGTGTTTTCAGTAGAGATGAGGTTTCACCATACTGCCAGGCTGGTCTCGAACTACAGTGCTGGGATTATAGGTATGAGCCACCACACTGGCCAGGGATCAGTTTTTAAGGATAATTTGGTGGGTATGGGGTGCCAGTGAGTCAGGAGTGGGTCAGAGATGAAATCATAGGGAGTCCAAGCTGTCTTCTTGTGTTGAGTCAGTTCCTGGGTGGGGGCCACAAGATCAGATGCGCCAGTTTATTGATCTGGGTGGTGCCAGCTGATCCATCAAGTGCAGGGTCTGCAAAACATCTCAAGCACAGATCTTAGGCCTTACAATAGTGATATTATCCCCAGGAGCAATTTGGAGAGGGTCAGAATTGATCTTTTGGCTAATCTGTTAGTACTATAAAGGCAGTCTAGTCCCCAGGCAAGAAGGGGGTTTGTTTCGGGAAAGGGCTGTTACTGTCTTTGTTCTAAACTACAGACAAAAACTAAGTTCCTCCCAAAGTCCATTCCTAGGAATGAATAATGCCCAGGAATGAATAATGACAGCTTGGGGTTAGAAGCAAGACTCACTATGTTGCCCAGACTGGTCTCAAACTCCTGGGCTCAGGTGATCCTTCCACCTTGCCTCCCAAAATTCTGGGATTACTGATGTGAGCCACCATGCCTGGCTACTTTGTAAAAGAACACCTTCTCACCCATTGTCTAAGACAAATAGCATGAGTATGATTATATGCTGACTCCTAGCATCCTCCTGTCCATCCTAAGAGTTGTCTTGATGACCCTGACACAGTACATGTCAAAAGTGAAATTCACTAGAATGAGTCTGACTCAATGATATGTGGTCCGCGCACTGTCTGGGTAGAGGCAAGATGAAGGAGAATAGGGTATGACGAACCTTTGGTGCCTGGGTGGCTATGAAATTATCCATGGCATAATAAAACAGCTGAAGCTCTGTTGTGAGGGGCAAAATTTACCTATGGAATTTTAAAATGGTAGCTCCAACTCCAACTCTAGGAGATTTGCCTTACTGGAACCCCTGGCTGCTTTTGGCTCTTCAGGCTAACACAGGGTTGGGGAGGGATGCAGTCCGGATGATACCTTTCATATTCGTTCTGTCTTTCAGGTGGAAAAAATAACCTCTCTTCCGGCGGTGGGGAAAAGATAACATCCAGTGTCCAGGGCTACGGTAAAATTTTAGACAAACCAGAAGGAGAAGAATACCGACTCTTTCTTCAGTCTAGCTGCTGCCACTGATGCAGCAGACCTTCCATGCCCACTCCTTAGATTCCAGCCAGAATCTTCTCTGGCAACTCAAATGTTAACCCTGTAAATGCTGAATTTACTACTGAGGTTTGAGTAAATTTGCAGTGAGAGCAACAAAATGGGGAATTTAAAAACATGGTTTCATATTTTGTGGCTGTTATGTCTGAATGTATAAACATTGATGTAAAATGTTATATGCTTATAATTTATTTGTTTGTTTGTTTGTTCGAGACGGAGTTTCACTCTTGTAGCCCAGGCTGGAGTGCAATGGCACAATCTCGGCTCACTGCAACCTCCGCCTCCTGGGTTCAAGCAATTCTCCTGCCTCAGCCTCCCGAGTAGCTGGGATTACAGGCATGTGCCACCACGCCCGGCTAATTTTGTATTTTTAGTAGAGACAGGGTTTCTCCATGTTGATCAGGCTGGTCTCAAACTCCTGATCTCATGTGATCCACCTGCCTCAGCCTCCCAAAGTGCTGGAATTACAGGCGTGAGCCACCACGCCCACCTATATGCTTGTAATTTCATAAATGCTAGAGGAACCATTCCAATCATAGAAAGCTGCAAAGACGACATGTTAATGATCAATACCTGTGAAAAGAAGGGAATGATAATAAAAATTAAAGAAGAAAAAAAGAAAACGCATTAGTGAAATGACTTAATGAACTCATTTTGTGGTCAAAACCTTGCTTTTTGTGGGCATGTCAGAATATAAGCTCATTGAGTACTGGAAACAGAACAATTCTCCATAACTGATTTTTTTTTTTTTTTTTTTTTGAGACAGAGTCTCGCTCTGTTGCCCAGGTTGGAGTGCAGTGGCGTGTCTTGGCTCACTGCAACCACCGCCTCCCAGGTTCAAGCGATTCGCCTGCCTCAGCCTCCCGAGTAACTGGGATGACAGGCGCCCACCACTATACCCGGCTAATTTTTTTTGTATTTTTAGTAGAGATGGGGTTTCACCATGTTAGTTATGCTGGTCTCGAACTCCTGACCTCAGGTGATCCGCCTGCCTCGGCCTCCTAAACTGCTGGTATTATAGGCATAAGCCACCACGCCCGGCCCATAACTGATTATTTATACTGTAATTTTTGCTTATTAGAGCTTCAGGAAAACGGGAGACAGCATGAAAAGACAGACAATCTCCAGAGAGATACACTTTTGGAGTTTCAAAAGCATTTTTTATTTTGGTAATAAGCTTTTGTGAAATCAGACATCTGACCCTTAAGAGACAGATGATTTTCTGGCCTGATATGTGATTTTTTTTTTTTTTTGAGACAGAGTTTTAGTCTTGTTGCCCAGGCTGGAGTGCAATGGCATAATCTCAGCTCACTGCAACCTCCGCCTCCCAGGTTTAAGTGATTTTTCTGCCTCAGCCTCCCAAGTAGCTGGGATTACAGACAAGAGCCACCATGCCCGGGTAATTTTATATTTTCAGTAGGGACGGGGTTTCACCATGTTGGCCAGGCTTGTCTCGAATTCCTGACCTCAGATGATCCGCCTGCCTCAGCCTCCCAAAGTGCTGGGATTACAGGCATGAGCCACCGTGCCCAGCCAATGTGTGATTTTTAAGTGGGTCATTTTGGACTATAAGACTAATAAGACAAAAAGGGTAAGTAGAGTCCTGATTGTCACTTAGATTTGGAACACAGTTTTCTGGTCCTGAAGCATATTGACTTTGCTGGTGCTGAAGAAAAGCTATTGGCTTTTATGTTATCCTGAATTCACAGACCTTAATTGCTTGGAACTGACACTACATAAAACTGGATACTGTCTGTAATGGGCCTGTTTCAGTCTGAACATGAGCTGTGCTGAACTGAAAGCAGACATATGCTCAAAAACAGCTCTTCCACTCATAGACCATTGCAGATTTAGGACAGTCCTTTGTGGGGCCATTAATTGTGATAACATCAGGGAAGCTGGCTGGTCCATCTGGGTCACTTGCAGATACCTACAAGAAAGTGTTTATTGTCCGATGAGATTGTGTGAAATTAAATTACTCATCATCTCTATATTTTGGATGCAGAGACTGATTGCATTCCTAATGTGTGATTCCTACCAAAAGCTGCAACTTAGGGGAGGGCACATCACAAACAGTATGAGCCCTCTGACAGATTAGACTCAACCCTTTCTCGGGAATGCCTCACTACTGTTAACTTGTGCTTGAATTTCCTAATTATTTGCAGCTTGCAACAATGGATTGATGATACCGTAACCCTACTTTTCTCATCTTTTTCCTGGTACACAAACCTAAGTGCAGCTTGATTGTAAAATGCCGCTGTCTTCAGTAAAGCAAGGCTTTTCTAGGATGCTCACTGGATAATCAGGATTAAAGGGCTGAGAAGTTAAATAAACCCATTTTGAAAATGCCAGAAAATTCAGGATGTTGTCCTGACCAACTTCTGAACATGATGTGTCTTTCTCATTAAGTTGTATAAAATATTTTCTGTGAAAATTCTTTTCTATTTTTTTCATTTATTTTGTCTTTATTTTATTCTTATTCTTCATTTTATTTTTTTTCTTTATTTAGATGTTAAGAAACTGTTCTATAATATCTGTGAAAATTCTTTTGTCCTTCTTACATACAACTCCTCCAGACAAAAGGTCTGGGTAAGAATATGGGATGAAATAAATGTAAGATATTGATCACTGACTGAATGGAACACACTGATTTTGTAACCGTGGAAGAAAACAGAGCCCCAGCACCTGGGGAGGCCTGGTTGAGGGCAAGGGCAAGAAGGGAATTGATGTTCTTGTTTTTCAGAGTTGTTTCTGGAAGCTTTCCTCTCGTACTGAACAAAAACTTCCCATGCTGCCTTTCCGAGCTGCTTTGAGCACCTTTTATTCAAACTGACTTCTAAGCCTATGATCACAGCTGATAGAGCTGACTTTGAGACAGCAAGGGTGGTCCCCGCTCCTCAGCTTTCCAGGCAGAACGCTTACAGATGTCATCCACACTCGTGAGACTGATGAATTGATGTCAAGGACAAGTAAAACTGTTTGGAACTGGTCGGATGTGGTGGCTCACGCCTGTAGTCCCAGCACTTTGGGAGGCTAAGGCAGGCGGATCACAAGGTCAGGAGATCCAGACCATTCAGGCTAACATGGTGAAACCCGTCTCTACTAAAAATATGAAAAATTAGCTGGGCGTGGGGGTGGGCGCCTGTAGTCCCAGCTACTCAGGAGGCTGAGGCAGGAGGATGGTGTGAACCTGGGAGGCGGAGTTTGTAGTGAGCCGAGATAGTGCCACCGCACTCCAGCCCTGGGAGACAGCGAGACTCCGTCTCAGAGGAAAAAAAAAACCAAAAAAAAACACAGGAACTGACTGCAGCACCTCTGATATCAAGAACTGAGGTGAATTATTTTATTTTACTTTACTTTATTTTATTTTATTTTTAAAGACAGGATCTCATTCCATCCAGACTAGAGTACAGTGGCTCTATCATGGCTCACTGTAGCCTTGACCTCCTGGGCTTAAGCAATCCTCCCACCTCAACGTCCCAAGTAGCTGGGAGCACAGGCACACACCACAACGCCCAGCTAACTTTTGTATTTTTTGTAGAGACCAGGTTTTGCCATGTTGTCCAGGCTGCTCTCAAATTTCTGGGCTCAAGCAACTGCCTCAGCCTCCCAAAGTCCTGGGATTATAGGCATGAGCCACCGTGCCTGACCTGAGCTGAATTATTTCAAACTAGAGTGGAAACCCTAGGGTTAGAGGCCCCATTGGTGGGAGGCCGCATTGGGCACTCTGTTAACCTGTACTGCCTGACTAATGCATATTCTGTTTTGCAGTGCCCTAATTATTATAAACTCTTTTACAATAAGGTGTCTTTTGCTCTTAGATAAGGGCCAAGAGGTTGGATTGTGCAAAAAAAAAGAATATTATAGCAAGCCTGAGAATACTTATCCTTAGAAAGACCTGCTTACAAGCTTAGCCCTTCACTAGTGCCTGGGAACTTTGATTTTGAGACGATTCCTACTACCCTGGCTCTAAGAGGGGCTCACTGTGCCCTGTGTCTGTGCAAACAACATGGCTTATGCTGAACATGTGCTTTCCTTCTGGAGGTCTGAAATTTTGGTATGCGTTAGGCAAAATGGTGTTTGTGTGACTGGCTCCCCAACAAAAACTTGCCCCAAGCCTCTAGTGAGCTGCATAGGTAGGTAACCTTTCACATGTGTTGTCATAATTGAGTCTTGTGTGACTCGTCTGAGAGAGGACCTTTGGAAGCATGTACTTAATTACCTCCTGTCTGCCCGTGGGCCATGTCCCTTTGCTGATTTTGTTTTTTATCTTTTCACTGTAATAAATGACAGCTGTCAGTCCTCCTGGTGAATCATTGATCCTGGAGTGATCTGGGAGATTCCTGACACAATAACCAAGTGAGATTTATCCCAGGAATGGAAGATTGATTGAACATATGAAAATTAATGTAATACACCGTATTACTAAAGGGAGAAGCCATATAACCATCTCAATGGATACAGAAAAAACATTTGACAAAATCCAACTCCCTTTCATGATAAAAAGACTTGCAAACTAAAAAATTAGGAGACGAAGGTAATATCCTCAATCAGATAAAAGACATCTATGAGAACCCTCAGCTAACTTCATACTTAATTGTGAAACACTGAATGTTTTCACCCAGGATCACGAACAACAGAAGGGTGCCCATTTTCGCTGTTTCTTCGTTGTACTGGAGGTTCTAGCAGGCAATTAGGCAAGAAAAATAAATAAAAGGAATCCATCTATCTCTAGTCACAGATGACATTATCTTGTATCTAGAAAATCTTAAGGGAATCCACATCAGAAAAATTATTAGAGCTAAATAAAGTTCAGCAAGGTTACAGGTTACAAAATCAATATACAAAACTCAGGGCCGGGCGTGGTGGCTCACACCTGTAATTCCAGCACTTTGGGAGGCTGAGGTGGGTGGATCACAAGGTCAGGAGTTCGGGACCAGCCTAGCCAACATGGTGAAACCCCGTCTCTATTAAAAATACAAAAATTAGCTGGGTGTGGTGGCACACTCCTGTAATCCTAGCTACTCCGGAGGCTGAGGCAGGAGAATCACTTGAACCCAGGAGGTGGAGGACGCAGTGAGCTGAGATCACACCATTGCACTCCAGCCTGAACCAACTCTGTCTCAAAAACCAAAAAAGCAGAAAACACACACACACAACCAGAAAAACAGATACCCCTTTGAAAGTCTGCTTTCAGTTCTTTTCGATGTTTGCCAAGAAGCAAAATTGCTGGATCACATGATAATTGTGTTTAAACATTTTTGAGGAACTGCTGTACCTCTGTATTGTTTTCCACAGCAGCTGCACCATTTTACACTCCTGCCAACAATGCTCAGGGATTCCAGTTTGGGCATGTCCTCATCAACCCTTATTATTATTTTTTGTTTGTTTGTTTGACAGCAGTCGGTACACAAATCTTTCATCTGCTTAGTTAAGTTTATTCCTAAGTAAAAATCAATTGTATTTAGGCCAGGCGTGGTGGCTCACACCTGTGATCCCAGCACTTTGGGAGGTCGAGGTGGGTGGATCACCTGAGGTCAGAAGATGGAGACCAACCTGACCAACACAGTGAAACCCCATCTCTACTAAAAATACAAACTAGCTGAACATGGTGGTGCATGCCTGTAATCCCAGCTACTTAGGAGGCTGAAGCAGGAGAATCACTTGAACCTGGGAGGCAGAGGTTGCAGTGAGCGAAGACTGCACCATTGCACTCCAGCCTAGGCAATAAGAGCAAAACTCCGTCTAAAAGAAAACAAAATAAAACAATAGTATTTATTTCCTGCTTAGCTTTTTTTTTTTTTTTTTCTAGAGATGGGGTCTTGCTATGTTGCCCAGGCTGGCCTTGAACTCCTTGGTTCAAGCAGTCCTCCTGCCTCAGCCCTCTGAGTAGCTGGGACTACAGTTGTATTTCTGTACACTAGCAATGAACAATACAAAAATGAAATTTGGCTGGGTACAGTGGCTTACACTTGTAATCCCAGCACTTTGGGAGGCTGAAGTGGGTGGATCATTTGAGGTCAGGCATTGACGACCAGCCTGGCCAACATAGTGAAACCATCTCTACTAAAAATACAAAAATTAGCTGGGCATGGTCGTGCGCACCTGTAATCCTAGCTACTCAGGAGGCTGAGGCAGGAGAATTGCATGAACCCAGGAGGCAGAGGTTGAGGTGAGCTGAGATTGCGCTATTGCACTCCAGCCTGGGCAACAAGAGTGAAACTCCATCTCCAAATAAACAAACAAACCAACAAACGCGATCTATATAAAAATTCCAGCTGCCTTTTTTCACAGAAATTGACAAATGGAACCTAAAATTCACATGGAAATTTAAGGAGCCCAGAATAGTTAAAACAGTCTTGAATAAAAAAAGGAGCCAAATTGAAGGACTTACATTTCCTGATTTTGTATCTTAGTAAGAAGCTACAGTGATCAAGACTGTGTAGTAGTAGAATAAGGACAGATGTATAGCTCAATGGAACCAAAGTGAGAATCCAGAAGTAAATCCATACATTTAGGTTCAATAGATTTTTGACAAGGAGGTCAAGATAATTAAATTAAGGAAAAAATAGTATATTTTCTTTTCTTTTTAATTTTTTAAGACAGGGTGGAGTGCAGTGGTACAATCTCAGCTCACTGCAACCTCCGCCTCCTGGGTTCAAGCAATTCTCCCATCTCAGCCTCCTGAGTAGCTGGAACCTTAGGCGTGCACCACCACACCCGGCTAATTGTTGCTGTTGTTGTTGTTGCTTTCTAAAGACAGCATTTAGCCATGTTGCCCAGTCTGGTCTTGAACTCCTGAGCTCAAGCAATCTGCCTACCCTGGCCTCCTAAAGTGTTGGGATTACAAGCATAAGCCACTGCAACTGGCCAAGAATAGTATTTTCAATAAATGGTGCTTAGACAACTGTTTAACTACATGCAAAAGAATGAATTTGGATCCTTACCTCTCATCATATACAAAAATAACTCAGAAGGGATCTAAGGCCTAAACTTAAGAGTTAAACTTCCCAGCACTTTGGGAGGCCAAGGTGGGTGGATCATCTGAGGTTGGGAGTTCGAGACCAGCCTGACCAACATGGAGAAACCCCGTCTCTACTAAAAATACAAAATTAGCTGGGCATGGTGGTGCATGCCTGTAGTCCCAGCTGCTCAGAAAGCTGAGGTAGGAGAATTGCTTGAACTTGGGAGGCGGAGGTTGCAGTGAGCCAAGATTGTGCGATTGCACTCTAGCCTGGGCAACAAGAGCAAAACTCCGTCTCAGAAAAAAAAAAGAAAAAGAAAAAAGAGTTAAACCAATTGGGTCAGGTGTGGTGGCTCACGCCTGTTAATCCCAGCTACTTGGAGGTTGTTGGCGTGAGAACTGCTTGAACCCAAGAGGCGGAGGTTGTAGTGAGCCAGATCGCACCACTGCACTCCAGCCTGGGTGACAGAACAAGACCCTGTCTCAAAAAAAAAAAAAAAAAGCTAAACCTATAAAACTCTTAAAGAAAACATAAAATGTAAATCTTCAAGATATTGACTTATGCAGTGTTTTCTCAGATCTCTAACATCAAGCACAGGCAACCAAAGGAAAAAAAACCCCAGAAATTGGACACCGGCAAAGTTAAAAATTCTTTGTGTATCAAAGGACACCATCAAGAAAGTGATGTATCAGAATCATAGAAAATATTGCAAATCATATATTTGGGAAAGGTCTGGTATTCAGAATTCAGCTGGTATTTACTTATAGCTCAACAATACAAAGACAGATAGCTCAATTAAAAATGGGTAGAGGCTTTTGGGACATTTCCATGAAAAAAAGCCAAAAAAAAAAAAAGCGGGGGGAGCAGAGGATTTATTTTTGTTTTTTTGGTAAAGACAGGATGTTGCTCTGTCACCCAGGCTGTAGTATAGTGGTGCTATCATAGCTTACTGTTACCTGAAACTCCTGGTCTCAAGTGATCCTCCCACCTTGGTAGTGCTGTACTGAGATTAGAGTGAGGCACTGTGCCTGGCCTCTTTTTTTTTTTTTTTTTTTTTTTTTTTTTTTTTTTTTTTTTTTTTTTTTTTTTTTAAAGAGAGGGCATCTTGCTCTGTCACGCAGGCCAGAGCGCAGTGGTGTGATCATGGCTCACTGCAGCCTGGAACTCCTGGGCTCAAGTGATCCTCCTGCCTTAGCCTCCTAAACTGCTGGGACTACAGGTACATACCACCATGTTTGACTAATTAAAAAAAAATTTTGTGTGTGTCAATGGGATCTCACTATGTTGCCTAGGCTGGTCTCAGACTCCTGGCCTCAAGCAATCTTCCTGCCTTGGCCTCCCAAAGGGCTGGGATTACAAGTATAAGCCACCATTCCTGAACATAAATACAGGCAAATGATTTAAATGGACATTTCTACAAAGAAAATATATGAGCAGCCAGTAAGCACATGAGAAGATGCTCAACATCATTAATCATTAGGAAATGCAAATCAAAATCACAATGAGATACTACTTCATATCCCCTAGAATGGCCATAATAAAAAGACTGTCAATAACAAACATTGTTGATGTGAAGAAATTGGAACCCTTGTGCATTGCTAATGGGAATGTAAAAAGGTGCAGGCACTGTGTAAAACAGGTTCAAAGTTCTTCAAAAGTTAAACATAGAGTTGTCATATGATCCAGCAATTCCACTCCTAGGTATGTACTCAAGAATGAAAAACATGCATGCCCACACAAAGCTTGTACATGAATGTTTATTATTCCTAATAGCCCTGACCATTCATAGCCTCAGAATGGAAATTACTCAAATGTTCAACTGATGGATAAACAATGTGGCATATCCATACAGTAGAATATTATTCATGCGTAAAACAGAATGAAGTACTAACTTATGCTATAACATGATGAACCTTGAAAACATGTTAAATAACAGACGTTAGATCCGCAAGGGCTACACAGTGTGACCCCATTTATATGAAAGGTCAAGAAGAAGCACATTTGTAGAGATAGAAAGTAATAGTACTTGACAGGGACTAGGGAGGAAATAGGTCACTAGTCACTGGTAGGGCGTTTTTAGGTTGGTGACAACCTTGCAAATATGCTAGATGAGGCAGGAGAATAGGGTCTGGAGGCAGGGAACCTAAGGCCGTTTCATACAGACTTCTTAGAACCAAATTGAAAAGAAAACTCTAACTTTTCACAGCCTAAGTAACAAAAGGACCAGAGGCTACTCCCTTTGCAACGCCCCCACCTTTTCTGCTGGGCAGTTGGGAAACTGGCTGCTGGAAACCAATCAGACTGTTTGCCGGTCTGTCTTCGTTTGCAACTTTCTAACTTTACCTTAGCCTCTCTCACTGGTTGCAAAAAAGGAGTGTGATCTTTGTATCCTCCACTTCAGTCTTTGATTAGTTGTTTTCCACAACTAATCAGACCAATTGAGGGCTACCACTTTATTTACATGAGGTGAGCATCAAGTGGCCAATAGAAAACCTCTAGGGAGGGCTGGGCGTGGTGGCTCAAGCCTGTAATCCCAGCACTTTGGGAGGCCGAGACGGGTGGATCACGAGGTCAGGAGATCGAGACCATCCTGGCTAACACGGTGAAACCCCGTCTCTACTAAAATACGAAAACTAGCCGGGCGAGGTGGCGGGCGCCTGTAGTCCCAGCTACTCGGGAGGCTGAGCCAGGAGAATGGCGTGAACCCGGCAGGCGGAGCTTGCAGTGAGCTGAGATCCGGCCACTGCACTCCAGCCTGGGCGACAGAGCGAGACTCTGTCTCAAAAAAAAAAAAGAAAGAAAGAA